>NC_080681.1:23593897-23896927 GCF_030445035.2 Dasypus novemcinctus | reverse complement strand
AGAGGACTTCTGTTTGTAGCAGAATGGGAAAATACTCTCAGTAACTCTCCTGAAAATTGCAGCAGATGCTGAATAAAATGTGTAACCAAGCTGACAAGAAATTAAATTCAGAGTCCAGAAGCAAAGTGAATACAGAACTCAAGAGAGATTAGTTAGCACTGAAGCTTCGTCCCAGGGGTTTCTGCAAAAGTCCTTTGGACCCTGAGCTCAGTTTAAACAACTCAGGCCACTGAAGATGAGACAAAGTTTAGAGCCTACCAAAGTTTGGAAGTTGGGTCAAAGACCTATGTGTAAATAGATCCATGTCCAAAGGGTATACCTTCAGTGAACTGCTACTATAAACTGACTAATTATTAGTGAACGAGAAACTAACTTGCCCCACAAAAGGAACATTAACAAAAAACAACTTTCCCTTGGCCAGGGGTCCACACAGTACAGCCCTGAGGCCAAATCTACCTAATGCCTATTTTTGTTGAACCAAGAGCTAAGAATAGTTTTTCTTAAGTGGTTGAGAAAAATCAAAAGAGCAGAATAATATTTCATGTTGTGAAAATTATATATGAAATTCAAAATTCAGTGTCCACTAAGTTTTATCGGAAATACCCATGCTCATTCATTTACTGTTGTCTATGGTTACTTTCATACTACAAAGGCAGAGTTGAGTAGTTGCTACAAAGACCATAAGGCCTTTAGTTTGAAGCATTTACTATCTGGCCTTTTGCAGAAAAAAAATGCCAGCCATTGGTGTAGCATTTATAATTATTGGAAGTCATTTGAGCTTTCTTCAGCTGCATTTCCTATCCGAAACCTATGTTGTACTACCAACCCATTTGATAGTCCTTGTTTAAGTATTAGATTCATGGAAGCAGATTTGGCTCAACTGAATAGAGCATCTGTCAACCATATGGAAGGTCCAGGGTTCAAACCCAGGGCCTCCTGACCCATGTGGTGAGCTGACCCACATGCAGTCCTGATGAGTGCAAGGAATGCCATGCCACATGGGCGTCCCCCCGTAAGGGAGCCCTACGTGCAAGGAGTGCACCCCACATGGAGAGCCAGCCTGCACATGAAAAGCACAGCCTGCCCAAGAGTGGTGCCACTCACACGGAGAGCTGATGCAGCAAGATGACGCAACAAAGAGAGACACAGATTCCCAGTGCCACTGACAAGAATGCAAATGGATACAAAAGAACACATAGTGAATGGACACAGAGCAGACAATGGGGCGGGGAGGGGGGAAGAAAGGAGGGCGGTGCAGGGAAAGGGAGAGAAATAAATAAAAAATACATCTTTAGAAAAAAAGTAATAGATTCAACATGAACAATAGTACAGTGGCTGTAAAGGCAAAGAAACAGAACTTTACTTCATTTCTGCCTTCTCTATCACTTTGAATTTGTTTGTGTTTAAAACTTAAAACAGTGAAACAATGTAAATTGCAAAGCATAATATGTTTATTCAGTGCATAACTTAGCTTATACATGAAATGTTTTACTGAATTTTAATCTTTTATGGTAGTGTGAGGCTTTTATGAACCCCAGAGAAGGTCATGTCCTTAAAGATAACCCATGCCTGTGGAGTAATCCTATTGTAGGGGGAGCCTTCCTTTTGTTAGATTTGATTACTCAGTAGGGCATGACCCAGGGTAGATCATGATCCTCTCACTGAAGTCCTTTATAAACAGACGAATACAGATAGAGGGGGGCACAGAGACCGACACCCCCAGAAACAGAGAGAGGAAGCCGTGGGAACTAGGAAGTTGAAAGCAAAGAGACCTGGAGGAGAAGGGAGACACTACTATGTGATTTCTCATTTGACAAAGGAGTCCAGGATAGCCAGCAGCTAGTCTTTGGGTAGAACACATTATCTGATGCCTTGATTTGGACATTTTCACCACCTCAGAACTGTAAGCTTGCCATCTAATAAACCCCCATGATAAAAGCCAACCCCTTTCTATTATAGTATGTTGCTTTGGGCAGCTTTTATTATAGCAAATTAAAACATCTTTAAAGTTGAAATACATTCTTACTAATTTTTTTAACTAAAGAACAAAGAAAATAATGATTATTACTAAAAATATTTCATGATTATTATTGAAAATAATTTTGTCCCAAAGAAAAGGGGAGAGTGTTTTTTAAAAAAAATCCATCCTAGGTATAAAATACATTAGGTACTTCACTACTACTGGTTTCTAAAGGGCCTCTCTACTCCCACTCTTACCTCCTATATAGTCTATTCTTGACAAAGCAGAGTAATCTTAACATGAGTCAGACCATATCGCTCCCTACCTCTAACTCTTTAGAGGGCTCAGCTGGCTACTTTAAAGACCCTGCATGATCAAACCCACCATTACTTATTTTACCTCATCTCATACCCCCATCCCGTCATAAACTATACTATTAACAATGGCCTTTCTGTATCTGAAACATTACTATAGTTTCTACTGCAGTATTCAGAACATTCTAAAAGCAGTTTAAAGCGTTGCTATAGAACTATGGATATAAAAGAAGGAGACTCATGCTAATGCATAAACCTCTAGTTATCAGAAGTATACTTGGTAATAATTTGGAGAAGAAATTGGACACTAATTGTCTTAGTTTGCCACAAGGCTGCCAAAGTAAAGTATAAAAGTTGGCTTTTCCCTCTTGACATAGATGTGCAATGGACACAACCAATCCAAGGTCCACAGAGAAAATGTGGCATTGGTGTGGGAAAAGTGGCCATGGTGGCTGCTGGGTGCGGGGAATGGGAGGAAGAGATGAGATGTGGAGGCGTTTTTGGGACTTGGAGTTGTCCTGGGTGGTGCTTCACGGACAATTACGGGACATTGTAGATCCCCCCAGGGCCCACTGGATGGAACGTGGGAGAGTATGGGCTATGATGTGGACCATTGACCATGAGGTGCAGCGATGCTCAGAGATGTACTTACCAAATGCAATGGAAGTGTCATGATGATGGGAGAGAGTGTTGCTGTTGGAGGAGTGGGGGGTGGGGGCGGTGGGGTTGAATGGGACTTCATATTTTTTTAATGTAATATTTTTAAAAAATGAATAAAATGAAAGATGACGCAACAAAAAGAAACACGGATTCCCATGCCGCTGAGGACAACAGAAGCGGACAAAGAAGACGCAGCAAATAGACAAGAGAACAGACAACAGGGCTGGAGGGGGAGGGGAGAGAAATAAATAGATAAATAAATCTTAAAAAAAAAAAAAGTTGGCTTTTATAGTGGGTTATTAGGGAGAAATCTCACAGTTCTGAGCCTGAAAAATGTCCACATCAAAGCACCAGCAGAGATGCTTTCTCACCAAAATCAGCTACTGGTGATCTTGTTGTCCTGCCACATAGCAAAGCAAGACAGCAAGTGATCTGTCCTGAGGTCCCTGCCTTCCCCTCCAGGATCACCTTCTCTTCAGCCCCTGGAGGAGCTCTATGGGCCCAGCCTCTTGGGGGTTTATGCTTCAGCTTCAGCTTCGGCTGCTAGCGATCCTTGAGTCCTCTCTCTCACATAGCTGAATCAAAATGGTAGAGCTCCCTTTTCTGTGTGTTTCTCTCTGTGTCTGTTTATATAAAACCCAGCAAGAGGATGGAGACCCAACCCATGTCACACCTCACTGATGTAGTCCAATCAAAAACCCTAAAGTGATCTAGTCAAGTGATCTAATTGAAGGCCCTTTAACTGAATTTAATGCAGTCAAATGGTTTACACCCACAGGAATGGATTACCTCAAAAACATCTCTGGGATTCACAGAATTCAAACTGTCACACTAATATTTTCAAATAACTGTATTTGGTTAAATACTTGACAGATGTAATAAGATTCTAGGCCAGAGAAAAATACTTTCAGAGAAATGTGCTGACTCAAGAGAGGACCTGAAGTAAGGCCTGCATATGTAGCAGTTAATGACAGAAAAAAATGAAATTATTTAACCTGGAAAGACTGAATGGAAAGTATGTGTAATATTATTCCAGTATTACCACAGTTGGAATTGAAAATAAGCTTATTTATCTGCATTTGGAGCTTGTCCAGATAATTCAAATCACAAATTTTATAAAATTATCTAATGTGACCACAGGGATGCACAAGTCCAAATTCTGTGGAGCAGGCTGCAAGCCAGAGACTCCATTGAAGGTCCTGATGAGTTCCCCAGGAGATGCTGGCTATCTGAGGTAGAGATGGAAATTCTCTCTCTCTGGATGCTGAAATCACTTAAGGCCTTCAGCTGTTTGGATGAGATGTCACTCATTGCTGACATCTCCTCAGTTGATTGTAGGTGTAATTAACCATAGATGCAATCAACTCACTGATGATTAAAGCCCATGAAATGCCCTTATATTACAATGAGCCCAGGGCTTGCTTGAACAAACAACTGGGCACCATTACCTGGTCAACTTGACATAGCCTAACCATCCCAATAGGGTTTCTGTATAACTTTTAAAATCAGCATTTCCACATGATTAATTGATAATTTAGAACAAAGTATTTCAGGAAAATTGAATTTTAAAACCTAATTTTAAAATGGAATTTAAAATGCATTATTTATTAAAGTGTTTACCTTAATACATTTTTTTTCCTATGATATAAGAGACCTGCAAATCTCAGTCCCTAGAGATCAATATCTTGACCCACATCACTTCTTTTTCCTAAGGTTTCATAGAGTAAATTTTCTTATACCTCAGTCTCTATAGGAGTGTACAACTGAAGCCCTTGATTAAAATTTATTTTATTTTTATTTCTCCCCACCCCCTTGTTTTTCACTTGCTGTGTATGTTCATCTTTCTTTATCTTTAGGAGGCACCAGAGCTGAACCCAGGGCCTCTGATGTGGGAGGAGGCGCCTAATCACTTGTGCTACCTCTGCTCCCTACTTTGTTGTGTCTCGCATTATGTTTTTCCACCCTGCGTCTTTTGGTGTGTCATCTTGTTGTGTCTGCTTGCTACACCTGCCCATCATGTCAGCTTGCTTCTTTAGGAGGCACCAGGAACCTCTGCTCCCTGTTTTGTTGTGTCTCTCATTACATTTCTCTTCTTGTGTCTCTTGTGTTAGTTTGCCATGCCTGCCCGTTGCGTCAGCTCGCTGTCTTCTGTAGGAGGCACTGGAATCCGAACTAGAGACTTCCCATGTGGCAGGTGGGAGCTCAGTTTCCTGAGCCACATCCACTTCCCTTTCTAGTGGTATTTTAAGTGTTCAATAGACACATAACTAGTGGCTATTATATCAAACATTGAAGAATATTAAATATTTCCATCATTTCAGAAAGTTCTATTGATGGCACTGGATTAGAAATTAACAGTTATCATTTTGTCTTCCTTGTGTTCATAGTGTCCCTGATAATTTTCTGGCTTGTTTTATGCAAGCTTTATACTAATTTTGTTCTTTTTATTATGCTTTTTAGCATAATACTTCTGATAAACAGTGAAGTCAGAGATTAAAATTTGGATGCTTTTTCAGAACTTTCCGATAGAGCCAACTTTGTTCCCCTATCAAGTTAAATTTTATAAACTGAAGAATAACAGCCAGATTCCCTCAGTCTATAACATGAAAAGGCACTGTTCTAGCAGGTTTTTCACATTAACAACAATCCTCACACAACAGCTCTACAAAATGAACACCATTATCCCATGTTAAAATGAGGCTCTAAGAGATTATTTTACCTGCCCTGGACTCACTGATGGTAAAATGGTAGCACTTACTTTCTGCCCCAGATTTGTCCAATTCAAACTTTCATACTTTTTATGATCAAATGAATGGATAAATTATATATGGTGTATATGTACATGACAGGATATTAATAAAATTCAGCCATAAAAAGAAATGAAGTTCTGATAAATACTACAACATAGATGAACCTTGAAGATATGCTAAGTGGAATAAGCCAAACAACAAATGACAGATAATGTATGGTTTGCTGTGTATGAAATATCTCAAATAGGCAAACTGATAGAGTCAGAAAGTAGCTTAGAGACTACCACAGGCTGTGATGAGAGTGGAATGGGGACTTATTGCTTAATGGGTGGAGTTTCAGTTTAGAGTGATGAAAAAGTTTTTGAAATAGATACGGCCGGTAATGGTTGCACAACATTGTGATTGTAATTAGTGCCACTAAATTAATTATATTCTGAAAAATGTTTAAAATGTGAAGTTTTATGTTAGTATATATACCCCCACAGTATTTACAACCAATTAAATAATATGTAATTTATTGGAGTTTAAAGACAGAGCTGATAAAGAGCTATCAACCATTATCAAGCCAAGGAAGAAAAAGGTACTTAGAGTCAGTTTATTAGACTGGGCTCAGAAAATATGAGGATTAGTTTCTGTGTAGAAGAAAATCTGTCAAATAGGAAGGATAGTCAAGGGTATAGGAGGTCACAAGGGTCATAAGTGCTAGCATTTGTAAGTTTTTGGAAGAAAACGGTGGAGAATGTGACTTTGGGGTAAGGAAGAATTTCTTAGGGAGAGCACAGTAAAGTACTAACGCCAACAGAAAAACAGTGGATAAATTGGAACTTCATAAAAAATAAAACTTCTTTTTATTAAAAAGACAGGGGAGAGGCTCAAGCAGTTGAGCTCTCCCCTCCCACATGGGAAATCCTGGGTTTGATTCCCGGTGCCTCCTGAAAAAACAAGTAAAACAAATGAAAAATATAACTCAGGGAAGCTGATGTGACTCAGTGGTTGAGTGCTAGCTTCACACATATGAGGTCCCAGGTTCAGTACCCAGATCCCAGTACCTAAAAAAAAAAAAAAGGCAGGCCCCAGATTGAGAGAAATTATCTATCTATCTATCTATCTATCTATCTATCTATCTATCTATCTGTCTGTCTATCTTTCGACTAAGGTCTTGTATCCAGAATAAATCATTAAATCCTACTATGCAAAAATAAAAAGACAAATAACCCAGTTTAAAAAATGACTTGAATGACCCCTCAGGAGAATATATACCAATGGCCAAGAAGCACGGGACAATGTTTTCAGCATCATTAGTCATTAGAGAAATGCAAAGTAATAAAACAATGAGATGCCACTTAATACCCATTAGGTTGACTAAAATTAAAAAGATTAACAACCTCAAATATTGACAAAGATGTAAGCACTGAGAATTCTCATAACGTTACTGGTACAGTGTAAAATGGTAAAACAAATTTGAGCATCTGTTTGGCACTTGACGTGCACCTACCCATTCGATGTCTGATCTTTACCTAAGACATATTAATATATAAGCCCACAAAAAAAATCTGTACAAAAATGTTTGTAGCAGTTTTTTTTTTGTTTTTTTTTTAAAGATTTATTTATTTTATTTAATTCCCCCCCTCCCCCGGTTGTCTGTTCTTGGTGTCTATTTGCTGCGTCTTGTTTCTTTGTCCGCTTCTGTTGTCGTCAGTGGCACGGGAAGTGTGGGCGGCGCCATTCCTGGGCAGGCTGCTCTTTCTTTTCACGCTGGGCGGCTTTTCCTCACGGGTGCACTCCTTGCGCGTGGGGCTCCCCCACGCGGGGGACACCCTTGCGTGGCACGGCACTCCTTGCGCGCATCAGCACTGCGCATGGGCCAGCTCCACACGGGTCAAGGAGGCCCGGGGCTTGAACCGCGGACCTCCCATATAGTAGACGGACGCCCTAACCACTGGGCCAAAGTCCGTTTCCCTGTAGCAGTTTTATTCCAAAGATCCCCAGAGTGGAAACAACTCAAACGTCCATCAAAAGGAGAATGGATTTTTTAAAAATTGTGATGTAGTCTTATGACAGACTATATACTATAAGCAACTGAAAAACAAACTACTGATACAGAGTATGAGTGAATATCAGAAACATTGTATTAGCCAGGAAAGTATTATTTCATACTGTATGATCCCAATTATGAGAAATTTAAAAAGCAGGCAAAACTAGTCTATGGTGATAGAGTAGGTGGTTGCCTAAGAAGAGTGGGTATTGACTGGAAAGGTGCTCTAGGGAGCTTTCTTGATTGGTTCTTGGGTACACTGGTGAATACATTTATCAAAACCTATCTATTTTACAATCTGCCCATTGCATATATATAACTTACTGTGAAAACCTTCCTAGGAGAGATTGTATCACTGATGTGGAGACAGTGGCCATGGGAGTTGCTGAGGGCAGGGAAAGGGAAGAAGATGTGTGATGTGGGGACATTTTTGCGACTTGGAGTTGTCCTGAATGATATTGCAGGGACAGATGCAGGACATTATATATCCTGCCATAATCCGCTGAATGGAATGGGGGAGAGTGTAAACTACAATGTAAACTATAATCCATGCGGTGTAGCAGTGCTCCAAAATGTATTCATCAAATGCAATGACTGTACCACAATGATGAAAGAGGTTGTTGATGTGGGAGGAATGGGGGGATGGGGGGTGGAGGGTATAAGGGAACCGCTTATATTTTTTAATGTAACATTTTTTGTGATCTATGTATCTTTAAAAAAAAACAACTTAAATAAAAATTTGAAAATTATGTATATATAAAAAAGAAAACCTTCCTAGGACTCACCTAGAACAAATTTCTTGCTCAATACTTTAATTTCTAGTATTTCTGTATACCTTTATACATACATAATGCATTGTTTCTTAAAATGACATTTTATTTTATGTTATGTGAAAGTGTGTGAAATTCTTTCTCTCCAAATGGAAAGCCACTTGTCTAAAAATAACTTATAATCATATTCTCTCCAATTTACCTACATCATAAGTTAAATTTGTATGTTTAAATGAATAATAAAAATAAAGAATTTAATGATATGACCATCAAACTGTCAAGTCAAAATCAGGATTACAGGAGAAAAGTCCTGCTAAGAGCCTGCTATAAGTCAGGGTATTTTATGTTTATTACCATAACCCTAGTAAATGGGTATAAGCTCCATTTTACAGATGAGTTTATTGCGGCTTGGAAAAGTTAAATAACTCAGTCAAAGACACAAGCTAGTATGTGGTGGAACCCAAGTTTGATCCTAGTTCAATTGACTCTAATTTAAGGTTTTTCCACAATACCAACTACTTCAAGTTCAGTACAGTAAAGCAGAGATGGAAAAGCAGCATAGTTAAGATTCATAGGCTGGAATACAATAAGGGTCTAATGGATCGATCACTCCAGTGAGACTTAAGGATCTTGACTACTTGGCTTTCCCTTCAGATGTCTCTTCCACTGCCTGACTCCAAGTCATTTTTGCAGCTCATCTCTTTCCTTTGGGCACGGTGAAAATCAAGGGCTGGCACACTGATTAGTAGCTCAGTTACAGTTCTACCAATGTGCTCCATCAATACTGAAAATAAAGACAAGCCAGGGGGAAGAGCAAAGGCAAGTCAGTACAATATATTCTTCAAAAACAGGGAAAAGGACTGTGTCCCAATACGGTTGCAAAGTGTAGAGAAGGAGAAAAGCCAAGAAGGAAAGGGCAAAGGAGAATGTAAACTCAAAAGCAATTGTAGGTATATTGAAACTTTTTTTTTTCTATAACGTGTAGCATTTTAACCTATGATCTAGTGGAAACAAAGGAAAAACTTATGATAGTTGCTGGCACTGGAGCAGAAAATTGATAATTTGCAGGTCTTTGGAAAAGCAGTGGAGACAATTTTGTCTTTTAAAAACAGTACCACCTAATTAAAATACTTGAAAGCTTAGACTATTGTAAAATATATGAAAAACACAATAGCATATTACAGTGCTTGGTTTTCAGAACAAAGCGTGGCTCCCCCAATTAAAGCAGCCTAGGTTTTAGTCCCAACTTGACTGCTCATTAACAGGGTGGCATTAGATACTCGTTAGGAGTACTAATGTTATCTATTAAGAAAGGTTTAGAGTAGATGTTGTACTACTACTACTAATCACTGCCTTTTATTGATTTTCTGACATATGCTAGGAATCATATTAGATGCTTTAAAATAAATTCTCATTTAATTGGCACGACAGCATTATGATTGATGCATCTATAAATAATTGCCTATAAATGAGAAAACTGAAATTCAGGGTGGGATTTGAACCCAACTCCATTTCACTCCAAAGCTCTAAACCCCTATGTTATACTGCCTATCTAATGAGTCTTTCAACTTTAAGATACTAAGATTTTATTCCTTCATATGAGATAAAAAAAACGGATGTACAGTTGTGAATCCTTGAAAGTCAGAGGACTTGTCTAATGTCTTATTTTTCTCTTAATCTACAATGCCAAGGCACATTGTAGGCCTGCTTAAGTTAAAGGGAAAGGAACAATATTAATTAATCTTATTTTTTAAAGAATTATATTTTATATTTACTCTGCTGACACCACTCTATCCTCCCTCCACCATGTTTAACATGTGGGGTTTTTTGTACATAATAGACACTGTAATTTTCATTGAGTGATTACATGTAGAAAAAGGCTCAAAATAATCAATTCTGCTAGGAAAAATTATGCCCCAAACTTTCATCTAAACGTAATAGCTGTTCCAGGCAGGAAACGGATAATAGTTGAGAATTTGAGGTTAAGGGTGACCTTTCAGAGCCAGTGGAGCCTGCTGCTGCTGGGAGGAAGAACAGCTTTGCTGCCAGCATGTTGGGAATTATAAATTGGCATATACCTCCACCAGAGCCCATGCCTTGGTCTCTCTGTTGGTGAAATCTTCAGGAACTTGCAGGCATGATTAAGAAGCCCTCCCTGCATTATCCCTTTAACTTTCTGCTCGATGAAGAGTCCTGCAGCTATTTATTGCAGAGGCACTTGCCTTGCTCTTTGTTGTGCTTCTGGAAAATGTTTGTTTATACTGTTGTCTTAAATTTTTTTTTTCTCTTCTTGTTTGCAAATAACTTTTATTTATATTTTATCTTTTACTCTTATATAGGAAACAAATATGTATCTCATTTACCAATGTATTTGCATATATTGAGTCTGCAGAAAAGTTGTTGAATTAAATGTAATCTTCAATGACTATAAAGCCAGATGCATCATTATTATCCTGTAAATTAAGCATAAGTCCTCTATCCCAATATTAGTGCTAAGAAAGAAACAGCAATTTGTAAGATTTTGGTTTTAATTCATAAATTATGTTGCTTTTCTCCTGAAAGCTGGGAGAAGTCCTTAAGAAAATGGTTAGTCTTGGGGAGTCCCAAATAAGTTCTGTATATATATTTTAGTTAAGAAGAAACACTTATAAGATTATTATTTTATTGAATCAATATTAAGATTATGTGTTAAACAAATTCCTACCAATTATGAAATTCAAATATTTTAGATGGCATTTTCATTCCAAGTAACAATTCTCATTGACTTCATTAGCAATAAACTAATACTTAACCATGATAAACAATCTCAAGTTATATTTAACTATCATCATGGAATAATCCTGTGCACCCATTTGCCCTAAATGTACACTTTATTAAACGTGTTTGTCTTTAGTCACCAAATTTAAAGTATGACCACTTAATATAACTAGATGTATAACAGACTGTTTGAATCTTTTCTAACAGAATAGTACATAATTTACAAATGATTTCTTAAAGTGATATTGTTTAATAATGGAAACACTTGTGTTTCCTTCTATGAGAAATTTGAAACTTTTCTAGGGATACTTGTACATTTTTTAGAAGTATTAACAGCATTTCTATTGCAATGTTTAATTTGTCATCTGAGATATGAAACTAATTGCTACAATTCTTGACATTTAAACAGCTGTGACTGTACCTGTTGCTGGGGGAACCCCTCAAGGACTGGGTTTTACCTTGAGGAACACCCAAATAATTTGGTAATGGGGAAGTCCCAGCTGAAGGAAGGGAAAAATGTTTTCTGGAGCATTTCAATTATTGTTCCTGCTATATATATTGCATCATACTCCTACTTCCTCAACTTTCTTTCACTTTTCAATCCACTACAATCTTGCTCCCTTTGCAACTAGAACAACTCTTGCTAAGGTCACAAAAAAAAAACTAAATGCCAAATTCCACTGATGGATTTCAACTCTCATCTGGCTTGATCCTTTAATATTAATATTCCTTGACACTGTTGATTGCCTCCTTTGTAATGGTCTCTGCATTTTTTGGCTTTTTTATTTGCGGTGGGGGAGGCTTCCTTAATGTTCTCCACCTTCTTAATATTTCTAGACTTTTGTTTTCACCTAGAATGATGGTTTTCTTTAAGCATTTCTCTTCAGTCCTCTTATCATTGTATTCTTCATGATCTCTATATAATTCACCTGTTTTCATTTCTTTAACTATGTTCAAAATATTTTTTTTCTGTTTTTGTCATGGTCTTTTTGGTGCATTGCTTCGCCATTGCCTCTCCGCGAGGGGGCCTACACATCTCCATGCAGCCCCTTGCAGGTCTGGGATGCCTTTTTTCTTTCTTTCTTTTTTACCAGGAGATCCCAGAGATCACCTAGGTCCTCCGTATGAGAAACGAGCTCAATTGCTTGAGCCACATCTCCTTCCCCAAAATATATCTTGAATATTTATTTACCTGTCTCTTATCTGCGCTCTTAATCTTATTTCCAACTAGCAAACATCTCTACATTAATGCCTCAATACCATCTTAAATCCAACATGTCCAGATGGAATTTGTTACTCCCTACCTCAACCCCCTTCTCTCTTTATCATGTCTTTTTTTAAAAAGATTTATTTATTTGTTTATTTCTCTCCCTTCCCCCCCACCCCCCAGTTGTCTGTTCTCTGTGTCCATTTGCTGAGTGTTCTTCTTTTTTGTCTGCTTCTGTTGTTGTCAGCAGCATGGGAATCTGTGTCTCTTTAGTTGCGTCATCTTGCTGTGTCAGCTCTCCATGTGTGTGGTGCCATTCTTGGGCAAGCTGCACTTTTGTGCCAGGCAGCTCGCCTTGAGGTGCGCACTCCTTGCGCGTGGGGCTCACCTACGCAGGGGACACCCCTGCCATGGCAGGGCACTCCTTGCACACATCAGCACTGTGCATGGGCCAGCTCCACATGGGTCAAGGAGGCCTGGGGTTTGAACCATGGACCAACCATGTGGTAGGTGGATGCCCTATCCATTGGGCCAAGTCTGCTTCCCTCATGTCTTAATTAAATTGTCTCTCTACATCTAACCATCTCACAGAGAAACCTCACAGCTGTTCTTTATTCCCCTTTCTTCCTTACCTTATACAACCAACCAGTCCCTAACTTGAACAGTTTTATCCTCAATAACCCTTGAATCACAACCATTACCACTTTCATTGCCTTAGGATTTCCCTAATCATTTACTATATGGTTCACTGTAATGATTTTATATTTGATCTTCTTGTTCACTTCTGTCTTTTTTACCCATATTATTCTCCACAAATCCATAAAAGGTTATTGTTCTTGTAATAACTATCGCATTGAATTGCCATTTTTTATAAAATGTTTTGTCTTCCCTTCTAGAGTGGGAGTCATTTATCATATATATTTTGAATGAAAGAGCATGACATTCACAATTTTCTTTATATAAGCATTTATGAAGTTGGTACCTATAGCAGAAATTGTACTTTTTTAGAGAATCAAATTAATGAATCAAATGGAACTGTTGAAATCAGCTACTTTTTTCTTAGTATATTTATAATGATTTATGTCATCCCACTATAGGTGTTCTTAACCTGGGATCCACAAAGGACTTCTAAGAGATGCACAAACTCTAAAGATTTTATGGAAGATTTGTTTGCATGTTTTTTCTTTGGAAAATGACCAGAGTTTTCAGCAGTTTTTTAAAGGAGTCTGAGATGCCTAAGTACGTAAGACTCACTGTGGTGAGTGAGACCATCTGGGTTTATATCCCAGCTCCACTATTTATTGACTTCATGACCCTGGGCAAGTTACTTAACCACTCAGTGCCTCACACAGCTTATTTATTTAAAGTCAGGGATAATACTAGTTACAACCTTATAGGGTTGTTGTGAATATTTAACAACTTAATGTATACAAAGTGCTTAATATAGTGCTTAGCACTGAGAAGTGCTATATGGCTCTTACTTGAAAATGCCTCTAAAAATCAAAATAAAATCAAATTTAAAAATTTTTTAAATCCTTTGTTGAAAAGGTAGGATTTAAAGCTCAAATGAGGGAAGTGGATTTGCCTCAACAGATAGAGCATCCGCCTACCACATGGGAGGTCCAGGGTTCAAACCCAGGGCCTCCTGAGCCATGTGGTGAGCTGGCCCACATGCAGTGCTGATGCGCGCAAGGAGTGCCATGCCACACAGGGGTGACACGTGAGTAGGGGAGCCCCGTGCGCAAGGAGTGGCGCCACACACACACAGAGCTGATGCAGCAAGATGACGCAACAAAAAGAGACACCGATTCCTGGTGGTGCTGACAAGAATACAAGCAGACACAGAAGAACACACAGCGAATGGACACAGAGAGCAGACAACTAGCAGCAGGGTGGCGGGGGCAAAATAAATAAATCTTTAAAAATAAATAAATAAAGCTCAAATGATACATCAGAGTTGAGGATTTATGTTTGCAAGTTATCTAAATAGAAGCAAAGGTTGAAATCATGAGACTTGGAGTTATCCCTATGGGAGAAAGAATGGAGAGAAAGGCAAAGGGCTTTGGAATAAGCCCCCAATAAAGTGTAAGAGGAAGGAAAACAGCTCATAAATATGTCGAGTGAAATCTTAAAATCCAGTGAAGGATTTAACAATAAACGGTGTGTTTAAGAATCTCTGCCATAGCTAGTCAAGGAAAATGAGGAATAAGAAGGGCATATTGGATTGTGTGATTGGGAGCACTTTACTTCACAGAGGTGGTTGAGGTAGGAAGCTATCCTACTAGGAACTAAAGAATGAGTGTGAGCTGAAAATGGAAGCACCTTTTTTTCCGAAATTGGTCAGTAAAAGAAGAAGAAAAATAGGAGTGTAGTTTGAGGCAAAAGGCACATAGAGAAAGATATGGTGATAAATCATAAAGGTAGAATTCAGAAATAAAGATATCTAAATCTTTATATCTGTACACAGGCACAGATAAAGATATAACACATAAGCATATTTTTGGGCAAAAGTAGAGATGACAGAAGGGAAAGTTGTCAAACACAGCAGTGAAGGTTTAGCTTGGAAAGGAGACAGGACAACTGTTGCTCTGAGATAAGATAGGAGACCATATTGTGCAGTTACAATAACAGTTTAAGAAGCAAAGGACTGCGATTAATCATACATAATTTAAAATATATTCACTTCACTGTTCTGTCTTATTTTACATTGTGGATATCAGTTACACTTTTTTCAAGGAGATTGTTTTTCTCAAAGCACATCCTAAAAGGATTGCCTATAATTAATATCAAATACATAAACCACATGTTTGGAATCCATATTGTGTTTTATAGTTTTCTTACAGAAAATATCACTTTAGGCACACCAGAAAACTTAGTCTAGAGTGGTTGGAACCTATCATTTCCTGCTCATTAAGAGTAAGCACACTAAAAAGTGGTTCTTTTAGTCATAGTATTTAAGTGGTTAGATCCTAGCCAATAGCAAGCTGTGGATGTCTGTGATGATATGTATCTCAAAGCCTTGACCATGTTAAAATGCAATTTCAGAGTTTTCCTTTCCATGGTGAAAGTCAGTGTGACATCACCCTTTGTAGGGATATTTGTAAGAGAGAAGAGAGCTTAATTAAGTGAAATTTCCCAGTAATCACATGGCCTTGTTTCTGTGGGTCCTAATTTAGTTTTATACTTCTTGCAAATCAATGAATCAGTATACATCTATGGAGACTACATATTCAGATTATACATTTATTTTTAAAACCTTTCATTCTGGCTTTTTATTTTATGGATTTGCTCAACCTTGTATTGTTTTTAATAATTGAGGTCTGATAAAACACTCCTTTTCAAAAAGAGAGAATGGACTGTTTTCACACCATTTTGGCTTTTGTTAAATAACAATAGATTTAAATAAAAATTTAACAGGACAGGTGTCTTGAGATAATATATGCTTCATATTTTGTAATTTTAAGGTTCATAGACATTAACATTTAGAGTTGAAAAGGACCAGAGATGTCATCTATTTGTGCCATTTTTCAGATTAAGAAAAGACAGTTTAGAACAGGTCGCTGGATCTATACAAAGCCAACAACAACAATAGTTATAAAGTGGTTCCCATATGCCAGGCTCTGTTCCAAACACTTTACATATTGTTATATATTAATTTATATAATTATCAAAATTACCATTTTAAAAATGAGGAAATAGCCACTCTGGTAAGTGATGGGATTTGAATCTATGTGGTCTGCTGTCACAACAGTGCACTTAACTGTCCTCCCAATTTCTGGAGAGGACAATTTTGCCATCCACAAACCATTTTCTTCATCCTAAAACAACCCAGTGAAAACAAAAATTCTGTCATTTCCAAATCCCAGTGAAAATGAGTGCAGAGGAAAGAAAAGAAGCTCTGTGAGCTATGGCATAGGCTGGAACCACTTCAAGCATTTGCTCCAAATATGAGCTGGAGGGAAGACACTCGTGTTTTCTAACAAAAATAGCTACTTAGACATTCTCAGATAAACAGAAGCTGAGGAACTTTGTCACCACTAGACCAGGTCAAAAAGAAATGCTAATGGTAGTTCTGCATATTGGAAGGAGAGGATATTACACAATGGCTAAAGCCACATGAAGAAATAAAGTTCTCCAGAGAAAATAATGACATGGGTATATATAAATGCTAGTACTATTTTTGTTTGTTTTGTTGCCAGGACTATTGTACTTTTTATTTGTAACCATTTTTTACTTCGTAGGGGATCTGAAAGGCAAATGCATAAAATGTAAATTAAATCAAAGATTTTGGACTCATGTTTAAATATACAATTTGTAAAAAGGACTTCATAAAGGTGAGGGCGATAGAGGGGATAGGAACATAGCTTATGTATGCTATTGAAGTTAAGTTGGTATCAAAGTAAATGAGATTGTTATAGTTTTAGGTTGTTAAATTTAAGCCCCAATGTAACCACAAAGAAAATATCAGAGAATGTGCAAGCTCATAGAGACAGAAAGCAGAGTACAGGTTACCAGGGGTAATGGGAAGGCAACAATGGGGTATTAATGCAAAATGAGTGTAGGTTTCCCTTTTGGGTGAAGGGAAATTCTAGCAATGGATGGTGGTGAGATTATTGCAACAATTGTGAATGTGATTAATCCCACTGAATGATATGCTTGGGAGTGGTTGGAATTGCAATTTCTGTGTTCTATATGTTTCCACAATTTAAAAAAAAGAGAAATGAAAACAATAATGACAAATTCAATACATGATACTGCATGGGATCTAAAGTGGAGGAGAAAAGGTTCAAAAGGACATAAATTTTATGTCATGTTAAATTTCTTGAACTTAATAACTGTAATTAAGAGTGTAAATCCTTGTTGGTAAGAAATATGAATGGAGGCATCATGTGCCTTGTTTGAAGGAAATGTAAATGGAAGCATAAGTGTTCAAGGAGTATGATGTATGCAACCTGCTCTCAACCGTTCAGAAAAGAGAGAGAAAGAGATGATAGAATGATACGGCAGGCGGCAAAATGTTAAAATTGGTAGATAGGGTGTTTGAGAGATGGAGTATGCTGAAGTTCTCTGTCTGGGGTTTGTATTATTTTTGCAACTATCCTGTCAGTTTGAAGTTATCTCAAAATAAAAAGTTTTTTTTCAAAATGAGAAACTTAGTCTTTCATCCACTTTCCTAGGAAATATATGAATCCTGTTATTTCTTTGATTAGGCATAGACTCATGTACATGAAGATCTATTTAATACTTATGACTTGTTTTATGTGATTTTTTTAGACGGATTTATTTATTTATTTATTCATTTCTTTATTTCTCTCCCCTTCCCCAACCTCCTCCCCTAGTTGTCTGCTCTCTGTGTCCATTCGCTGTGTGTTCTTCTGTGTCCGCTTGTATTCTTGTCAGTGACACCCAGAATCTGTGTCTCGTTTTTGTTGCATCATCTTGCTGTGTCAGCTCTCCGTGTGTGTGGCACCATTCCTGGGCAGGCTGCACTTTCTTTCGCACTGGACGGCTCTCCTTATGGGGCGCACTCCTTGAGCATGGGGCTCCCCTACGCGGGGGACACACCTGCATTGCACGGCACTCCTTGCATGCATCAGCACTGCGCATGGGTCAGCTCTACACAGGTCAGGAGGCCCTGGGTTTGAACCTTGGACCTCCCATGTCTAGGCAGATGCGCTATCTATTGGGCCAAATCCGCTTCCATGATATTATAGATTTTACTAACATGATTTTGCAGAAAACTGCTTTTGACCTAACTCATAACTTTAAAATATAATTTTTAGGAATACTAAATGATTATGTAAATGTGAAAATGCAAAGTAAGTGATGTGACTCATTAGTTAAAGTAATTTATTGACTGTGCTCTGTTGACTCAAATGGCATGAGTCAGAAACAAGAAAGGAACATTTTGGGTGAATAGCAAGTAGTCTATTTTTGTGGGAGTTTAGGATTCCTGTAGGTCAGTGGTTCTTAAACTCTGGCATGAATGCAAATCACCTGAGAGGCTGATTTGGTAGTTCTGGGGTAGGGTCTGAGAAATTGCACTTCTAACAGGTACCTGAGAGGTGCTGCTTCTGCTGGTTCAAGTACCAAACTTTGAGAACAAGTGTTACAGGCGGAAGGAGAATATGACATTAAACCATAGTGACTGGGATGATGAGACAGAGAAATCCAGAATGGCAAACTTTTTAAGGGAAAAAGTTAATGAGGTTGGTTTTAGACATGTTGAATTTGAAATAATAATAGATATCAACTAATTTTCTTTTTATTTCTCACTTCACCTTCTAAGTTAACTTGCTGTACCCACAGGCTATAGAAAAATTAGCTTTGCATAATATATGACCCTATCTAAGTTCCCCTTTCCCCTAAAAATACACACAATTAACAGCACCATAGAAAGTATTGAGATTCTCTTGCAAGAATTTTAATGAGCTGACAAAGACACTATAATCCAGAGGTTCTTAACAGTTTTTTTTTGTTCCATGAACTCCTTACTAATTTCACACTATACTGTGTTTTATTTAATAAATACATCACACCCCCACCAACACGTCCCCACAAGAATAAGATTTTTTTTAAATTTTCAATTAAAGTTCACAGACCCCTTGTTGAGAACCCCTCTGAGTAATCAGTTCGTACCTGGTGCAAGAATGAATGGTTGTAATCTAGAGAGAAGCCCAGTGACTGGCATGTTGGGCCATAAAATGCATGAGTACAATGAATGAGGAAGGAAGATGGAGCAGATGTGCAGAGCACAACAGAGATGAGAGCAATGGAGAAAGTAGCCTTCATCCCCGATATGCTGGTGTACACCCTGTGAGACCTGCGTATACTGTTCAATCTGTCTGAAAGTTTATTAATTTTGATTGCTATTTTTGAATATTTTGTTTTCATCTATTTTATTTTGTTTTGTTTACTATTTCATTGATTACTACTATATTACTATTTTTATTAGTTCCTGCTTTCTGCTTATTTTATGATTTGCTCTTCATTTTATAGTTTCTTCAAGTTTATAGCTAGGTCATCAATTTTAGAACTTTCTTTCTCTTTAATATATGCATTTAATGCTAAAATTTCCCTCTAAGCACTACTTTAGCTATATCCTACCATTTTTTATAATTTATTGAAGTATATCACTCATACATAAACAATAAGTGTATAGTAATAGTTTGAACTTACAAAACAAACATATATAGCATCATATAGGACTCTCATAACTCACCCTACCACCAATACCTTGCATTGTTGTTAAACTTTTTTAACTATTAAATGATTAAAGAACATGTCAAAATACTAATACTAACCAAAGTATTTTCCCCCCAACCCACCCTATTATTATTGTCTTTATATCTCTTATATATGAACATACATAAATAATAAGTGCATAGTAAAAGTTGTGAACTTACAAAGCAAACATGCATAACATCATACAGGGGACCCATACATCAAACCTCCACCAACACCTTGCATTGTCATGAGACATTTGTTTCAAATTATGAAAGAATATTGTCAAAATCTTACTACTAATTATAGTTCTTATCTTACATTTGGTGTGTTTTTCCCCCAACCCATCCTATTATTATTATGAATTTTTTAAGATTTATTTATATTTATTTCTCTCCCCTTCACACCCCCTACCCACCCCCACCACCACCATTGTCTACTCTCTGTGTCCATTCACTGTGTGTTCTTCTGTGTCTGCTTGCAACCTTGTCAGGCGGCACCGGGAATCTGTGTCTCTTTTGTTGCGTCATTTTGCTGCATCACCTCTCTGTGTGTGCGGCACCACTCCTGGGCAGGCTGCAATTTTATTCGCGCGGGGTGGCTCTCCTTGTGGGGCACACTCCTTGAGTGTGGGGCACCCTTACATGGTGGGCACCCCTGTATGGCACGGCACTCCTAGGCGCAGCAGCACTGCACGTGGGCCAGCTCACCACACAAGCCAGGAGGCCCTGGGTACCAAACCCTGGACCTCCTATATGGTAGGCAGACACCCTATCAGTTGAGCTACATCTGCTTCCCTATTAATTTTTAAATTTATTTTTTATGACAGAAGTTGTAAAATTATAAGCAATCATGTGCATGTGCAGTATTCCCAAACAACACCCCTCGATCAACACACCCCACTGTGGTGGAACATTTGTTACAGATAAGATAATATCATCTGATTGTTACCATATCCATAGTGTTCATTTGGCTCACATTTTCCATTATCAAAACAGTACATCTTTGGCATAGATACAAGAATATTATATTATTCCTGCTAATCACAGTCCATAGGTCATTCCAGTTGTATTTTCCCCATGCTTCTCCACTTTCCCACCACCCTGAAGTAGTGATGTACATTTATTCTAGCTCACAAAGGACACTCTTGCATCTGTACCATCAACCACAATTCTCATCTACCTCTTGGTTTACTGTGCTGTTAAGTTCCTAGATTATTCTGTAGCATTCTGTCAATTGGTATTTACATACCTAGGTTACCATTTGTAGCCACATCCCCATTTATAAACTAGCTGTTACTCACTATTTGTTACCATCCACTCTATACATTTCCACACTTTAACAGTAAAGCTAATTAAAACCTCTACATACATTAAACATCAGTAGTCCATCTCAGTCCTTCCCTTATCTCCTTTAAGAATCCACTCCTACCATCAGGTCTTGAAGATATTTTCCTGTAATTTCTTCTAGAAGTTTGATGGTTCTTGCTTTTATTTTTAGGTTTTTGATCCATTTTGAATTAATTTTTTGATAAGGTGTGAGATGGGGTCCTCTTTCCTTCTTTTGGCTATGGATATCCAGTTCTTTCAGCACTATTTGTTGAATGGACTGCTCTGCCCAAGCTGTGTGGGTTTGATAGGCTAGTCAAAAATCACTTGACCATACATGTGAGGGTCTGTTTCTGAACCATCAGTTTGGTTCCATTGGTCTATGTGTCAATCTTTTTGCTAGTACCATGCTGTTTTTACCACTATTGCTAGGTAATATGATTTAAAGTCTGGAGAGAAGGGTTCATTTTTCCTTTTTATGATATTTCTAGCTGTTCAGGACCCCTTATCCTTCCAAATAACTTTGATGATAGTGTTTTCAATTTTAAAAAATGCTGGTGGAATTTTTATCAGGATTGGATTGAATCTGTGTATCAATTTGAGTAGAACTGACATCTTTTAATGATATTTTTTTCTTCCAGTCCATGAGCATGCAATGTTCTTCTAGTTATTTAGGCTTTTTTAAAATTTCTTTTAACATTGGTTGCAGTTTTCTGAATACAAGTGCTTTACATCGTTAGTTAATTCCTGATTATTTGAGTTTCATCTGTCATATTTTATTTTCACCACTCTTTTGACACTTTTAGTTACTTTTATTAATATAATCTTCATTTCTAGACTCTCTTCCAGGCGTCTCTCTCCTGTCTTTTCTTTTCAGGCTCTAACACACCCTTTAGTATTTCCTGAAAATCTTGTCTCTTGCTTAGAAATTCTCTCAGTTTCTGTTTATCTGTGACTATTCTAATCTTTTAGAAGGACAGTCTTGCTGGGTATAAGATTCTTGGCTAGAAGTTTTTCTCTTGTGGTATCTTTTTTTTTTTTTTAAGATTTATTTATTTATTTCCCCCCTCCTTCCCTCCTCCCACCCTGCTGTTTTTGCTGTCAGTGTTGTCTTCTCTTCTCATTTTCTCTCCTCTAGGATTCACTGGGATTAAAATCCTGGAGACCTCTGATGGGGAGAGAGGTTCCCTGTTAATTGCACCACCTCAGTTTCTGGTTTCTGCTGGGCTTCACCTTGACTCTCCCCTTGTCTCTCTTTTGATGCATAATCATTTTGCTGCATGACTTACTTGCATAGGATACTGGCTCACCATGTGAGCACTCGTGCAGGCACTCATGTGGGCACTGACTTGACATGTGGAAACACTTTCTCGTCTTCTTTTTCACCAGGAGGCCCCAGAAATTGAACCCAGGTCCTCCCATATGGTAGGTGGAAGCTCTATCACTTGAGCCACATCCTCTTCCCTCTCATAGTATCTTAAATATGTCAGATCACTGTCTTCTTGCCTCCATGGTTTCTGGTAAGACATCAGCACTTAATCTTATTGGATATCCTTTATATGTTGTGCATTGCTTTTCTCTTGCTGCTCTCAGAATTCTCTTTTTGTCTTTAGCCTTTCACATTCTGATAAGTATGTGTCTTGGAGTTGGTCTATTTGGATTTTTTCAAATGGGAGTATGTTGTGCTTCTTGGACAGGGATATCTATGTCCTTTAGTAGGGCTGGGAAATTTTCTACCATTATTTCTTCAAATATTCCTTCTGCCCCTTTTCCCTTCTCTTCTCCTTCTGGGACACCCATGACATGTATGTTTGCATGCCTTTTGCTGTCATTAGTTCCCTGAGACCTTGTTCAATTTTTTCCATTCTTTATTTCATCTGTTTCTTTGTATGTCCACTTTCAGAGGCCATTTCTTCAAGCTCACCAATCCTTTCTTCTGCCTCCTCAAATCTGCTATTATATGATTCCAATGTTTTTTAAATTTCATTTATTGCATCTTTCATTCCCATACAATCTGATATTTTTCTATGTATGCTTTCAAATTCTTCTTTGTGCTCATCCAGTGTCTCCTTAATATCCTTAATCTCTTTAGTTATCTCATTGAAATTATTAAGGAGATTTGTTTGAACATCTATGATTAGTTTTCTCAACTCCTTTATGTCATCTGGAGGCTTATCTTGTTCCTTTAACTGGACCATATCTTCCTGTTTCTTGATGTGGATTGTAATTTTTTTGTTCGTGTCTTGGCATCTGGCTTACTTGAGTATTTATTCTGGGTGCAGTTTTTCTCTTTAGTTTAGAAATTCCTGCCCTTTCTCCCTTGCTGGTTGTGCAGTAGGAGTCAAGGATATAGTTGGTGCTTAAAACTGTGGAGGCTCAAGCTGCCCTCATTGCCCCAGGGACCGATGAAGCTTCTCCCACCTTTCTCCTTTGCCAGGGGTAGGGACAGAATCACAGCTGTGTGGAGTAATCTAAGTCATGCAAGCCTAGACTGTAGTTGCCAGAGAGACTGATAAAGTTTCATGCCCCTTTCTCCCCTGCTTGGGGCTGTGATGGAGTTGCAAGTATGGGCAGCAATCTATGCAGAGCAGGTCTGTGATGACTATGGTTGCTCCAGTAGACTTCCAATTATTCAGGCTGTGCCAGCCAAAGGCACATGCAGTTACCTGGATAGGCTGGTGCAGGGTCTGCCAGCCTCCTCTCTGCTAGAGGTGGGGCTGATGTGTAGCCTAGGGCTGCAGGCCAATCTGGGTGAAAAAACCGGTACCTACTGTCACTGTGATTTTCAGTCAGCCCAGATTCCCCTTATGCTGGGGGTAGAGTCAAAATGGGGGCCACCAGCCTCTTTCTAATGTGGACAGATTCACACCCTATCTGTTCCTAGGATTATACCTTAGCCAGCCAAGTCTACTAATCAATAGCCAAAATTGGTGGATAACCATTTCCTCTTCCCGCATTTTTGGGAAATGGAGCTTCCAATTTCAGCCACAAAATAGTTCCGGGGGCAGCCTGCGCTGCCAGAGTAGGATGATCATCAGCCTCAGTGGCTTGGCCAGTAATTTCCTGAGAGGGTGGCACAGGTACCCCCATCTTCCTCCCTGTTGGAGGTGGGGCTGGGTCTTAGGCTAGAGCTGCAATCTGATCTGGATGGAAAGAAGCTGGTCTCTACCAGAACTGTGATTTTCAGTCCACCCTGCTTCCCCTCATGCCAGGCATGGAGTTAAGATGGTGGCAACTGGCCTCTTTATGACTTGGACATGTTCAAACTTTAGCTGTTCTTAGGATTATAGTTTAGCCCACTGAATTTACTCTTCAGTAGCTGAAGCTGGTGTCCAACCGTCTCTTCCTCCCCCATTTTTGGGAAGTGGAGCTTTCAATTCCAGCTGCAGAACAGCTCCCAAGGTGGCTTGTGCCTCCAGTGGAGGATGGCCTCTGTGGTGTGGAGCACTCTATTCATGAATCTTATCTGCAGATGGTCAGTGTTCTCCTTCCATTCCTTCAAGTATGCTGCAGGATGCTCTTCTGGTCTCCTGGAGCCCCCAAACAGGTGCTTCAGAAAGCTCCAGATAGCTCTGGAGTTTACTAACTGCCCTGTAGCAGGAGCTGACTCTGGAGCTCCTTACTCTGGCACTGTCCTGCTGGTTGATGGTCTATCCTAGCATTTTCATTTAATATGTTTTAATTTTACTCATGGTTTCTTCCATGATCCATAATTGTAAGAAGTGGTTTGTTTAATTTTCAAAAATTTAGGGATTTTGCCATATATCATTCTGCTATTAATTTCTCATGTAATACCATTGTGGTCACAGAAAATATTCTATTTGATTTTATTCCTTTTTAATTCATTGGAACTTTCTGCCACAGAATATGGTTTTTCTTGGGCACTTGAAGAGAATGGAGATTCTTCTCTTGTTAGGTAGAGTATTCTATATGTGTCAATTAGGTCAAGTTGTTTGATCATGTTCTTTAAGTCTTCTATATTCTTGATAATTATTTTTCAATTACTGAGGAAGAAATATTAAGAGTAACTATTAAAAAAAGAGTAACTATAACTGTGGACTTGTCTATTTTTCTTTTCATTTCTATTAGAATTTTGAAGCTCTTGTACTAGGACATTTATAATGTCTTATCTTTTTGATGATTCCTTTATCACTATGGAATGTTTCTATTTATTCTGCATATTTCCTTTTTCTGAGCTCTACTTTAACTGATATTAATTTAACCACTCTAGCTTTCTTTTTTAAATATATTTTTTATTTTTTAAAAAAGATACTTATTTTACATAAAATATTACATTAAAAAATATAAGGGATTCCCATATACCCCACTTGCCCCACCTCCATCTTTTTCCCACATTAACAATTTCTTGCATTATTGTGGTACACTCATTGCAATTGATGAACACATTTTGGAGCTTTGCCACTGAACATGGATTATAGTTTACATTGTAGTTTACGTTCTGCCACTCAATTCTGTAGGTTATGGCAGGATATATAATGGCCTGTATCTGTCATTGCAATGCCATTCAGGACAATTCCAAGTTCTGAAAATGCCCCCATATTATACCTCTTTTTTCCTTTCCCTGTCTTCAGCCTTTCCAGTATCCACTGCCTCCACATTAATGATATAATTTCTTTCATTGGTAGAATCACAATAAGTTTATATTAGAATAACAGTAAGTCCATTCTAGTCCATATTTTTTTTATCCCCCCCTTGTGGCTTTTTTTTTTTTTTTTTGCATGCTGTTTGCTTTCTGTGTCCATTCACTGTGCATTCTTCTGTGTATGTATTTATTTCCTCTCCCCCGTTGTAGCTTGCTTGCTGTCTGATCTCTGTGTCCATTCACTGTGTGCTCTTCTGTGTTTTTTGCTTATCTCCCTTTTTTGTTTTGTCACCGTGCTGAGTCAGCTCTCCATGGTGCTTGCAGGCCAGGTGGTGCTCCATGGCGTCTGTGGGCTGGGCAGCACTCCATGGCACTTGCAGGCCGGGTGGCTCTCCACAGTGTGCGGGTGAGTCTGCCTTCACAAGGAGGCCCTGGGACATGAACCCAGGGCCTCCCATATGGTAGATGGGAGCCCAACTGATTGAGCCACAGCCGCTTCCCTCTAGGCCATATTTTATTCCCCAATTCTGAGGATTCTGGGATGGTGATGTCCACTACACCTTTAATTGAAAGGAAGCTTCAGTCCCATATGGCTGATGGATGGGACTCTCTTGTTTGCAGTTGTAGACTCTCTCGGTTCCTTAGTGTGGTGGTTGTCCATCCTCACCTCCTTGTTAGTTGTCCTGGGTGAGTCTAATGAACTGGAGAGTAGGTGTTGCAACTCTACTGAGGCTCAGGGCCCAGCTGGCACATGGACAGCCAAAGATTCAAGTCTCTTGGATGTACACCTACCCACTCCAGCACCAACTATAGGTTCAAATAGAAGGGACAGAAAGGGCATGTGTAGAGAAGTCACAACTGAGTCCAACTCTGTCACCTTGGGAGCACTATTTCGAAAGTAGGGCCCACTGGCAAGGCTCTAGACTCCAGAGCTACTTGCCATGGCTATAGGCTCTGATTGTCTCTAGAGGTCAGGAGCGTCACTATTTGGGGTAGTATTACTTTGGCCATCTATGAGATCCTACTGAGATATGCATAAGCATTACCTCTGGGATGATCTCCTGACTCACTTTGAAGTCTCTTAGCCATGCAAACTCATTTGTCTTTACCTTTTCCTCCTTTTATTCAAGGTCTTTTTTCAGTTGCATTGCTAGCTGGTGCTTGGTGGTAATCCCTTTGTGCCACCCTGGGGGGAAGGTATAGCATTTATATGCTGAGTTTGCCTTAGAGAGAGGCCACATTTGTGCAACATGGAAGCAGTCAGAAGATAACTCTTAGGCACACTACAATACTTGGCTAAGTTGCAATTTCAGGAGCAAAGGCTTATAAGCATAGTCATCAATATCAAGGGCCCATCAATAGCCCATTCTTCTTCATTAATCATTGCCACTATACTTGGGAGATTGTTGCTGTTCCAATAGTGAATGTGACAGAGTGCCCCAGGATGGGAATTCAGTATTCTTTTGGTTATTGTGTGAAGCTTTACCCACTATGACAATGCCCCATGAACATTTGAACACATTTATATACCTTATATGTATGCCCATGTGAACTTCCTCTCATGTATCCCCCATCACTGACACCCCACCTAGCTTTCTTTTAATTAGTGTTTACATGGTATGTATTTTCCCATCATTTTACTTTTAACCTATCCAGGTAATTTTTGATATGATTTCTTTTATGTCTACAGTCTCACTTTGTTTTGTATTTGTCCTCTCTGAACTTTCTCCTACTTTTTCCCTCTTTTATCACTTATTTTATATTTAATTTGGTATTTTTTATTAGTCAACTTTGTTTTCACTGTTCACTGATTATTTTAGTAGTTGCTTTAAGTTTTGCAGTATATGTCCTTAACTTACCCCAGTCTACATTAAATTGTTATTATTATAATATACTTCTTCATGTGTAATGTAAAAGACTTACAGAAATATACTTTCACTTCCTTCTTATCCTTTGTGCTCTTGTCTTACATTTTAATTCTCTCTCTCTAAATATAGATATAATAATAATTATTATTATTATTAGAGCAGTTGTAGGTTCACAAAAAATCATGCAGATAATACATTGTCCCCATGTAACCCCCTCTCACACATAACAGTTTCCCTATTATTAACAGTTTGCATTAGTGTGGTACTTTACAATTGGAAATCATATCATTATTATTATACTATTAATAATAACCCATGGGCTTTGTGTTATAAGTTCTATTTTTTTTACAGTTAACTTATTTACAAATTAAAATTTCCCATTTTATCCACTATCAAATATACAATTCAATGGTGTTAATTATATTCACAGAGCTGTGCCTTCATAACCATCATCCATTTTTAACACTTTTCCATCACAACAGGATGTCTTTAAGGTTTAACCATTTTATAGCTTCCTTTTTATGGTCAAATAATATTCCACAGTATGTATGTATGACATTTTGTTTATCCATTCTTCTGTTGATGAGTACTTGACTTGCTTCTTTTAGCAATGGCGAACAATGTCACTATAAACATTGGTGAATAAATATCTGTTTGATTTCTTGCTTTCAATTCTTTTGTGCATATACCTAGAAGTAGGATTGCTGGATATATAGTAATTCTATACTTAACTTTCAGAGGAATTGCCAAAGTATTCAACACTTATTTTCCAACAATGTATGAGGCTTCCTAATGTCCATATCCACCCCAACACTTGTTATTTCCACTATTTTAATGGTAGCCATTCTAGTGCATGTAAAGTGGTATCTTACTGTGGTTTTTGATTTACATTTCTCTGATGGCCAATGATGTTCAGCATCTTTTCATGTATTTACTGGCCATTTGTGTATTTTCTATTAAAGTCTCTTTTCTGTTTTTGTTTTTTTAAATGGGCTCTTTGTCTTTTTGTTGTTGAGTTGTAGGAGTTCTTTATATATTTGGATAGTAAAGCTTATCAGATGTATGGTTTCAATATATTTTTTCCCATACTGTATGTTAATCTTTATACTTTATGGATAAATTCCTTTGATACAATTTTTTTAAAATATTGTGATTTGTCCCATTTATCTATTTTTGCTTTTGTTGCTTATGCTTTTGGTGTAAAGTCTAAGAAACTTGGTCTTAATACTGTTTCCTTATGTTTCTTTTAGGAGTTATACAGTTTTGCATTTTATATTTAGGTCTTTGATCCATTTTGATTTAATTTTTGGATATGGTGTGAGGTAGGCATTCACTTCATTTTTCTGCATATGAGCATCTAGTTCTCCCAGAACCACTTGTTTAAGAGACTATTCTTCCCCACTGAGTGAATTTGGCAATTTTGTCAGAAATCAATTGGTCAGAATAGACTTTGGGAAAGATGGCATCAGAGAAAGCAGTCAGGGCTCAATTCTCTCACATGAACAATGGAGAAAGCGTAAAAAAGCTGTCTAAGAGACATACTTTGGGCATAAGCAAACCAGGACAGTGATGTACAACCCCAGGGAGGGAGAGGGACAGAGAGATGAAGCACCCAAAATGATAACTGTGAATTACTAAAACCCAGAGCAGCTGTGAATAGCACCTAGTCCCAAGCCTCAAGGTACACAGCCTGGATAAAACCCGTGGCTAACTGCAGCCAACTGAGAGGGGAACAGAGGTCTTCTTCCCATGGCAGAAGGTGGAGAGTGAATTTCAGCTCTGATCAGATCAGAAGCATTGGGTAAGCAGGGGTGAAAGAGACCTCTGTGGAACAGTTCACTGATGAGTGTCATCAGCTGGCTCTCTGGGAAACTACAAGGATAAAAATTGCTTTTAGGGCTCTCATATCCCAAACCCCTGGAGAAAATCTGGGCCATTTGTGAGTCCCTGACCTAATTTTATAACTTAAGCTGGTAAATTTTAAACACTCAGAATAAGCTAAACCAAAAGTCACAGAAGAGCCTTGGGAAAAAAACCACCAGGCAAGAAAGAGAAATTGACCTTGCAAATAAATTCACCAACATATTCATATGCCTAGACATCAGCAAAAAATTACAAGTCATACTAGGAAACAGTAAGAGATGGCCCAGACAAAGGAACAAACTAAATATCTTAATGAGATACAGAATTTAATACAGCTAATCAATGGTAATCACATAGGTCTCCTAAATCAATTCAAAGAGTGGAAGGAAAATGTGACTAAAGAGATAAAGGATATTAAGAGAACACTGGGTGAGCATAAAGAACAGTTTGAGGGAAGCAGACTTGGCCCAATGGATAGGGCATCAGTCTACCACATGGGAGGTACGCAGTTCAAACGCCAGGCCTCCTTGACCTGTGTGGAGCTGGCCCATGTGCAGTGCCGATGCACACAAGGTGTGCCGTGCCATGCAGGGGTGTCCCCCACATAGAGGAGCCCCAAGTGCAAGGAGTGAGCCCTGTAAGGAGAGCCGCCCAGCACAAAAGAAAGCTCAGCCTGCCCAGGAATGGTGCTGCACACATGGAGAGCTGATGCAGCAAGATGACACAACAAAAAGAGACACAGATTCCCATGCCACTGATAACAACAGAAGCGGACAAAGAAGAACATGTAGCAAATGGGCACAGAGAACAGACAACTGGGGTGGGGGGGGGGGAAGGGGAGAGAAATAAATAAAATAAATCTTAAAAAAAAAAAAGAACAGTTTGAAAGCCTGCAAAGAAAACTAACAGAGCTTATGGGAAAGAAAGACAAAACAAATGAGATAAAAAATACATTAGAGGCATATAACAGCAGATATTAATAGATCAAATATAGAATCAGTGATATCAAGGACAGAACATCTGAACTGGAAAAGACGGGAGAACAGAAAGAGAAAAGAATGGAAAAAATGGAATAGGGTCTCAGGGAATTGAATGGCGATGTGAAATGCACAAACATATGCATTATTGATGTCCCAGAAGGAGAAGAGAATGGAAAAGGTTCAGGAAGAATATTTGAGGAAGTAATGACTGAAAACCTCCCAATCCTTATGAAACACGTAAATATCAATATCCAAGAAGGACAACATTCCCTAAACAAAGTAAATCCAAATTGACCTACTTTGAGACACCTGCTATTCAGAATGGCAAATATCAGAGATAAAAAGAGGATTCTGAAAGCAGCAAGAGAAAAGCAAAGCATCACATACAAGAGAACATTGATATGATTAAGTGCTGACCTCTCATCAGAAATCATGGAGACAAGAAGATGTAATTAAGGAACTGAAAGAAAAAACTGCCAGTCAAGAATTCTGTATCTGGCAAAACTGTCCTTCAAAAATGAGTGTGCAGCAAAGCTGATGTGGCTCAAATGATAGGACCTTCACCTACACTATGGAAGGACCCAGGTCCAATCCCTGGGGACTTATGGTGAAAAAGAAGAGAAAGTGTGCCCATGTGGTAAGCCAGTGCCCATGTGGTGAGCCGAGTGCCCACTCAGTGAGTCATTGCCTGTACAAGTGATTCACAGCAAGATGATGACTCAACAAAAGAGAGACGAAGGAGAGAGTCAAAGTGAAGCACAGCAGAGACCAGGAACCAAGGTGGCATAATTGACAGGGAACCTCTCGCCACATCAGAGGTCCCCAGGATCAAATCCTGGTGAATCCTGGAGGAGAAAGATGAGAGGAGAAGACAAAAAGAGAAATAGATACAGAAGATCGCACAGTGAATGGACACAGCAAAACAGCAGGGTGGGGGGGTGGGGGAGAAAAGAATGAGGGTGCATTTAAAGTCTTCACAGACAAACAAACACTGAGAGAGTATGTTACCAAAAGACCTGAACTACAAGAAATAATAAAGGGAATTCTGCAGCCTGAAAGGAAAAATCAAGGGTGAGAGACTTGGAGAAGAGTGTGGAAATGAAAATTATTAGGAAGAGTAAATTCAAGGTCAGAAAGGCAGACGATAGTAAGATATGACAACGGAAAGCCAAAGGATAGAAATGGATGAAGTAAGTAATGCCTTTACAGTAATAACATTGAATGTTAATGTCTTGAACTCCCCAATCGGATATAGACTGATAGAATGGATAAAAAATATGAGCCAATTATATGCTGTCTATGGGACACTCACCTAGATGTATGGACAAACCACTGTGAAAGTGAAAGGTTGGAAAAGATATTCCATGCAAATAGCAACAATAAAAGATTTGGAGTAGTGATACTAAATGCAAAAGTGTTATAAGTGATGAAGAAGGCCATTATGTATTAATAAAAGGGACAAGTCACCAAGAAAAAATAACTATAATAAATATTTATGTACCTAACCTGAGGGTCCCAAGATATATGAGGAACACACTGGCAAAACTGAAGGGAGACATAGACATCTCTACAATAATAGTTAGAGATTTCCCAAACTATTCCTAGCATTGGATAGAAAATCTGGACAGAAGATAAACAAGGATACAGAGAGATTGAATAATATGATAAATGAACTAGATCTAACAGACATTTATAGAACATTACATCCCCAAACAGCAGGATATACATTCTTCTCAATGCTCATAGAGCTTTCTCCAGGATAGACCATATGTTGGGTCACAAGACAGGTCTCTAAATTTAGAAAGATTGAAATTATAGAAAATACTTTCTCTGATCATAATGCAATGAAGCTGGAACTCAATAATGGATGGAAAAAGGGAAATTCATAAGTATATGGAGTTTAAACAACACACTCTTAAATAATCAGTGGGTCAAAGAAGAAATTGCAAGAGAATTCCATAAATATTTTGAGATGAATGAAAATAAGAATACAACATAACAGAAACAATGGGTGCAGTGAGGGTAGTGCTGAGGGAAATTTTCAGCTCTCAATGCTTACATTAAAAAAGAAGAAAGAGCTAAAATAAAAAACCTAACTGCACACTTGGAGGAATTAGGAAGAGAACAGCAAACTAACCCCAAACCAAGCTGAAAGAAAGAAATAATAAATATCGGAGCAGAAATAAATGAAATTGAGAACAAAAAAAACCCAACAGAATCAACAAAATCAAAAGCTGGTTCTTTGAGAAGATCAATAAAATTGATAACCCCCTAGCTAGACTAACAAAGAAAAAAAGAGTGAAGATGCAAATAAATAAAATAAGAAATGAAAGGGGGTGGATATTACCACTGACCCTGCAGAAATAAGAAAGATCATAAGAGGATACTAGCCAACTGTCTGCCAAAAAAAACAGACAACATAGATGAATTGGACAAATTCCTAGAAATACACAAACAGCTTACATTGACTCTAGAAGAAATAGAAGACTTCAACAAACCAATCACAGGTAAAGAGATGAAAACAGTCTTCAAAACCTCCTAAAGATGAAAAGCCCAGGATCAGATGACTTCAAAGGTGAATTTTACCAATCATTCTAAGATTATCTAATACCAATCTTGCTCAAGCTCTTCCAAAAAATAGAACAGGAAAGAACACTACCAATGACCTTCTATGAACCCAACATCACCCTAATAGCAAAGCCAGATAAAGATACTATGAAAAAAAAATCACAATGAATATCCCTAATGAATATAGATCCAAAAATACTCAACAAAATACTTGCAAACTGAATCCAAAAGCATATTAAAATTATTACAATTTTTATAATCAAATGGGTTTTATTCCACATATGCAAGGGTTTTTCAACACAAGAAAATTAATTACTTAGTGTATTAAACCACATTAATAAATTGAAGAAAAAAATCACATGATCCTCTCAATTGATGCAGAAAAGGCATTTGACAAAATACAGCATCTTTTTTTTAATTAAAAACACTCCAAAAGATAGTAATAGAAGGAAGCTTTCTCAATATGGTAAAGTGCATATATAAAAACCTACAGCTAGTATTGTACTCAATGGTGAAAGACTGAAAACTTTCCTGCTGAGATCAAGAACAAGACAAGGATGCCCACTGTCACCACTCTCACTCAATATTGCGCTACAAGTTCTAGCTAGAACAATTAGGCTAGATAAAGAAATAAACAGCACCCAAATAGGATAAGAAGAAGTAAAACCTTCTCTACTCTCTGATTATATGATCTTATACCTAGAAAATCCTGAAAAATTCACAATAGAGCTACTAGAATTAATAGACAAGTTCATCAATGTCTCAAAGTTGTATTAACTTTATTTCTTTCAAGTTCTCCTCCAAAAGAAAACCCTTAATGATTACTAAATGCACACATACACACAGTAAGGAAGTAAAAATCTTCATTCAAAAATAGAAAATTTTTGCTTGTACTTTTATACTTAGTAAGTGGTATAGTTTTTTTTTTTTTTTTTTTTTGGTCTCATTTGCCTCCTACACCAATCTAGAAATAATTAGGTTGAAACTTAAATTTGTACAACCTGGTTTGCTTCAACATAGCTCCCCAAAATTAATTGGGTTCTTATTAGGTTTTAAAGTATCTATTTTTAACAGCATTGATATCAACTGTTTATTAATATTTTTTCTTTCTGGAAAATTATAAGAATTTTTTTCTTTAAAGATTTATTTATTTCTCTCCCCTTCCCACCATTATTTGCTCTCTGTGTCCTTTCGCTGGGTGTTCTTGTGTCCACTTGCATTCTTGTCATGCAGTACTGGGAAACTGTGTTGCTTTTTTTGTTGCATCATCTTGCTGCATCAGCTCTCTGTGCGTGGTGCCGCTCCTGGGTGGGCTGCAGTTTTTTCGTGTGGGGCAGCTCTCCTTGCAGGGCACACTCCTTGTGCATGGGGCTCCCCTATGTGGGGGACACCCATGTGTGGCACAGCAGTCCTTGTGTGCAGCAGCACTGTGCATGGGCCTGCTCACCACACGTGTAAGGAGGCCCTGGGTACTGAACCCTGGACATCCTACATGGTAGGTGGACACTCTGTCAGTTGAGCCACATCTGCTTCCCAAGAATCTCCTTTCATAAGGAAATGTTTTGTTCTTTTAAAGATAACCTATCAACATGATGACAATCTCCATGCTTCAGATGTGGGAGAGCTTGGTTCCCCATAAAGGACAAAAGGAATTCTTTTACATACTAACTAGCAATACCCAGGATATAGTAATGCCTGGCTGCTGTAAGGAAGTTTATAATTCTTTTCCTGTTTTGAATGTTCATTCCTGTTTTAAACTGTTGATTAGGAGGATAGGTTTTTGACAGTGTTGGTTGACTGCTATAAGCATAACAGTGAAGGACACAAAGTTGCTGGTGATACCTTTAAGAATAAGAATATTTAAATAATGGAAACAGAAAATACTGAGCTGGCATTCAGAAAAGCAAGATATCTCTGTGATCTCAATTAAAGATTCTAGAACTTAAGCTGAGCTTCAAAAGGTTAAGTAGAATTTGAAGAAGGACATGCCATGGGTCAACCAGAAACCCAATAAGAGTAAAAGTAACAACACAGGAATGTACAAGTCACATTTAATTTTTAAAATTCAACAGTATTTATCAAAATTTACTATCTTTTGAGTATTTTTCTAATCAAATGATGCAAAGATAAATACTTAGTCTTTACCGATAAAGAATTTAACAATTGTAGAAATGGGAAATGACATGGATACAACTATAGCAAAAGAATACATTTCTATGAAGGGAATTCATGTCATAACCTTCATTGCCTAAGCAAAAGTCTTGGGATCAGAAAGACCTAGGCTTAAAATTTAGCCCTGCCTCTTCTTAACTATATACTCGAACCCCTTTGAATCTTAATTTCGCCAGTGTCTGTCTTCCATTGTATTTCAAAGATATAACCAGAATTTTTTCACGAGGAAATTCATTACAGGTCAGAGAGCCTTTCACCATTATTAGTACTACCAAATTAATGGCATCTGGACAAGCTTTCCTACTGAAGGCCTTGTCTCCTGTGTTCCACGAATACAGAGAGGGCTGATTAACCCAGTCCAGGTTACTGGGCTTCAGTTCTTGCTGCGGGTATACGAACGTTGCTGGTCCTGTCTCATGGACTGAATTAGATCCTCTTGGCCCTGACTTTTCTCAAAGACACATCTGCATTTCCATTTCTTTTGGAAGTAGCTCATTGGACTGCTGTAAGAGAACCTGTCAGGTGAGTTTCCTTCAGCCTCTCACCTGTGAGGTGACCTACTGTCTCTGTTGGCCCAGGATTCTGGGATGTGGAAATAGCAATGCCAAAACTGGGAAATAAATGCCCATCAAGAAGAGTTGGTCTTACAACCAATCCAATGTCCACATAGAAGAGGTAGCATTGGATTGGGAAAAGTGGACATGGTGGACGATGGGTATGGGGAAAGGCAGGAAGAGATGAGAGGTGGAGGCGTCTTTGGGACGTGGAGCTGCCCTGGATGGTGCTTCAGAGGCAATCACCGGACATTGTAAATCCTCACAGGGCCCACTGGATGGAATGGAGGAGAGTATGGGCCATGATGTGAACCATTGTCTATGAGGTGCAGAGGTGCCCAAAGATGTACTTACCAAATCCAATGGATGTGTCATGATGATGGGAACGAGTGTTGTTGGGGGGGGGGAGAGGGGGGGTGGGGGGGGTGGGGTTGAATGGGACCTCACATATATATTTTTAATGTAATATTATTACAAAGTCAATAAAAAAAAAAAAAAAAAAAAGAAGAGTTGGTCTTTATACCACTAGCCTGGTCCAGATTTATCCCCTAGATACCTAGAGGTATCTCTAGCCCTTGCCACTGAAGTACAACACATTGGCACTGTAATCTAATCCACATTTACAGTCTTTTCAATAAATTGAGGGCTAAAAAAGATAATACCTGTAGGAGCTGAGATTCTCAAATGTATTAGGAAGTACTGAGAGAGACTGCCAAGCCAGTTTCAAATTAAAAGCAATACCAGGTTCCAAATTAAAACCCCCTTTTAAAAAAAATTCAAGGACTGGGAAAGGAAGCCACTTTTACTTTAGGTCCCCAATTAGAAATGAAAAGTGGATATGCTGTCATAGATAAAGCTGAAAAGTAGGTTTTGACCAGGAGTCTTTTTTCTCTTGTGTATGTATGTGTGTGTTTGTATATGAGGGGCAGAAAAGGAGGTAATTGCTATGAAAAACATTTGGAAAGATTAGTAGAACTAGGGTAGTACCTGTATATGACAAGTAAGGAGCAGCTTCATATCTGCTAGAGTGAATAGAATATTCTCAATTTTATTTTTATCATAAATTTAAGAAAACCCTTGGGGTATTACATGTCTATTAGAATCTGGTATAAAATAATATCTGATATAACCTCAAATCAGATAATTGATTATTTCTGACTTTATACAACAATATTTCACAGGAAAATTTGAGATGCTTTGGATGATTATCAGAAATAAGGAAACAGAGAAGGTGAGTAAATGTTTCTATCTGAAATATTTGTGCAATTGATATTTTTAACAAATGAAAACATCTTAGAAATTTCTAATATTTCTTTTCTTGATAACCTTCTGATATCGTCTTTTCTTGCATTTGATGATTTTAGCCAAACCCACTACAGTCTCTGATTTATTTCCATAAGTGGTTTTATGAAACAGATCCCTCTACAGTCAGTGAATGAGGTTCCTAATTGAACGCCCTCCCCCCCCCCAGCTAATTAGGTATGCTTGAGACTTTCTTACAAGAATTTCTCTGTAGAGGAAATAGTACTTTTACTTTAGGTCCCCAATTAGATTAAAGCTACCTTGTGGGAGGGATCATGTCTCTATTTCCATCTCCATTTGCATATGAACAGTTAAGAAATACTTTGAAATCTGTTGTCCACAAATTTGCCTTTTCTAGTAAAATGATTTTGAGACAAGATTTGGGGAGGAAAATATGTAGGAGCACAATTATACCAGGTACATTTAGTCTTCTAAATCAGTTTCAGGGTGCATATTAGAAATTCAAAATAATAAATTCTAAATCCACAAACTCAGGGTATTGATTACCATATTTGTACTCTATAGTCAGCAGTACACAGTAGAACATAGAGAGTTAAAGCTGAAGACACAGTTATTGATAAGTTGATCAAATCCATTCATTCAACAGATATTTACGGGGTGTCTTCTTTGGTAAGATATGTTTCTAATCACCAGGGATAGAGTCAAAATACCTAGCTTCGTAGAGCTTACATTCTAATAAATGCATCATTTGTCAGATGGTGATGAGTGCTAAGAGAGTGCTGGGAAGAAGGGTAAGGAGCTTAGGAGTGCTCAGAGTGGAAGGGTTGGAGCATGCTGATTGAAATACAGTGCCAAGGAAGTGACTGAAAAAGTGACTTTTGAGCAGAGATTTGAAGGGAGTGAGGGGAGGGAGGAGCAAACTTTGAAAATGTCCAGGTAGGAGCAATCCAGGCAGAGGGAGCTGCAGGTGCCAAGATCCTGAGGCAAAATTCCTTGGCATATGCAAGGAATAAAAGGAGATTAGTATGGTAGGAGCAGAATTGCCACAAGGGCTATGTTATCTAATTACAGAGATCAATCTCTACTTCGAATTATTTTTTGAACTTATATGGATCATCCTATAAGTTTATTAATTGGGAAAGACTTGCCTAGTAATATGGCAGAGTCTCCTTATGCCAAGCTTCTTAGTTGACCATTTCTCAGATTTTCATCTTTTGTATCTCTAACATTTTACTGAAGTAAATACATCAGATACTTTTGTAAACAAATAGTATGTTATTGATAGTTTTCTAGCAGCAGAAAGCCTATTCTCTTGGCTGGAATAATATACTTTACTTCAATCATTCATTCAACAAGCATTCATTTGATACTTGCTATATTCCAGGACTAGTGTTAGATACTGGGAATACAAAGATAAAGAAGGACTCTTTGCTCAAAGAGCTCACAGTCAAATAAAGGAAACAGCTTCATGAATAAATAATTGCAATATGATAGAGCAAATTCCTGTTAAACAAGTGAAGTTGTTAGCCCCAGCATAACAGTGATTATCTCTGTTTGAGGAAGTTTGGGAAAGAGGAAGGATTTATACTGGACCATTTGCTCCTGAGGAAAGGACACCCCTGCACCTAGCACAGCATCTAGTGCTTAGTAAAACTTTGTTGAATAAGTGAGGGGGACTGAGCAGAGTCTGAGGGAGGAACAGGATTTCTTTAGAAGGCAGGTGCCTACTGCTGGCACAGAGAACAGTGTGTTTGGAAAAAAAAAAAAGAGCATGAATGATCCCAGTAATATTTTTAGAATTCCACTTAAAGTACTCTCCCAATTTCAGACCTGAGACTTAATTATTGCTACATATGCTCTTTTTGGTGTATTGTGTATTTCATATGAACTTGTATGCATCTAGAAACTTCCGACAACATTATTGGTATGTTTTTGTACACATTAGCCAGTTGTAAAACCTACATTTTTAGTACAAAACCTTTGTTGTCCCAGCTTCTTTGAAAAAATATATTTACCAGCAAGAACAACTCTGAAATCAGAATAGATAGTATTAACCTTACAACTGAAAGATTAATTAACTTGAACAAACTTGAGAAAAACAGTTACAGATTTTGCCACCCAGTAAAATGTTTTATCTTGTCTGTTAGTTGTGCAGTTAAACCTTTATCAAGGTATAACAACTCCTGGAAGTGATTTCAATTGAACGATAAAAGAAATGGGATAAAAATAATTTGAAACTGGTTCACACCACTTTCCTGCATGTACTATTAACTGCTAAAATCAAGTCACAAAACATTATTTTGAAGAGAAAGGGTTTAGTGAACCCTAGAAATTGGGTTTGATTTATGCCAGAAAATCTGCCTTTTCACTGCTTGAGATTTCTATGGAAGAAAGCCACTGTCTTTTACCAAATGGTTTCTAAGGAAACCTCTTATTGCACAGCATCTGAAAACAATTTGGTTGTTAATGAGAAATGGTTCTCACGGTGGTGGGAAAGTGTTGACTGAAAGAAAAGGCTTCCAGATTTGTCAGTCTATAAAAAGTATTTACTGTTCCAGTGTTAGGTTTATGAAATTTCTACATAGATTAAACATTTATAGGTCTGATTTCACAGTTGTTCTTGTTTGTAAATATGTCTTTTAAAGAAGCTGGAACAATAGAAAAGTTTTGTGGTAAAAATACAGCTAGTTGAGCTTGCAAATATATTCAAACAAATTGCCTCCCAGATTCTGTGCACTCCACTGAGTTTTTCAGTCTGTTCTGGAATTCCAACAGATTTGGAATTCTGTAATTCATATATTAATGCTGAATTAAAAGTAAATATGTTGATTTGCATAAAAAGTTCTAAAAATTTAAGTTGCTGTAGAGCATTTATATATTTTTAAATAAGCTTTTAAAATTTATTCTGACATGTCTCCAAGTTATATTTACTTTATTTCTCCCAAGTTCTCCTCTAAAAGAAAATAGCTATTTGCAATACTTTAACTAATGAATCATTTTATAACAATTTTAAGATTAAAGTTACTATCTAATGAACCACTAAACTTTATAGTTAAAAATAAATAAATGCTATCTTCACTCTGATTTCACTAAGTGTAACTATTGAAGTCAGATTCCAGAATAGCCATATCCTTATTTTCTCTACAACCTTTAAATAGTGAAACCAGAAAAAGAGATTCACACAATTTTAAATAGATCTTCATCTGTGGCATGATTCAGAGACATGAATGAATATATGACAGGAACCAAAAAAGGAACTACCAGCAATCAGAGGAAAATATTTAGGAAAAGATATATTCTTTCTTGCCCATTCTTTCTGGCATACATAAACTTGTGCTTCTGTGTAAAAATTTAATACTCAATTGTCACTTGAAAGTTTATGGGTGCATCACATTACCCATGGCTGCCACCAGTCCATCTGCCTCCCAGTCTGTTTTCTGCTTTAGACTTTTGTGCAGGCAGGGTTGCCAAGAGTCTTCTTGTTGTCTTCAGTTGTTCTCCTCATTTGACCCTCTACTGTTTTCTCTTTATTCTCTGGTCTTTGAGCTTCTTCCACTTTGGACAGCTGCTTTCATTTGCAGTCCTTCTTTGGGCAGGGAAAATTTCTGCCAATGACAACAGGAAAAATAAGAAACAAGAAGAGTTGCAAGTGCTTTGCATGTGTTGCAGCTCTCTGGCTACCAACTTTGGGACTTTTCTACCATCAGGTAGAAGACTGAGAAGGGATTTGCTCTTGGGGGCCAGACTCTAACAAACCCTATGGTATCAGAGATGATCTGAAAGAGATTTTTTTTTCTTTTTCTCATCCTAGAATCAGAAAACTCAGAAATCACTTGTGTTCAAACAATTTGGAAGGATATATTTTATGTTTACTCACCTTCTCCATATTCTGAGGGCATATAGTCTCCATTCAGTTCTGTCAGTCCTTACTTTTATTAATCCGATTACAACAATAATTTATATAATATTTTAGATTAGGACATTTTCAAAGAAAGGAATAAAATGCAGGTGCTTGGAGGGGAGAAACTTCCCAATTTAATGTTCTCAGAGTGGTATATGATAGATCAGTATATACAGAAGTACATACTCGTTCATGAAGAAAATGGAAATACTTTTCTAAATCAAAATAACAGCAGAGAACTTTATAATTGATGTTATGTGAATATATTTGCTTTTTGAGGTTTGGGGAGGACTTCTTTTAGAGTGCTAAGGAAGGGAAGAGATACAATTGTGCTTGGTGATACATCGGGAGAGTTGACTGACTGTGGTATCCAAATGATAAGCCCAAAATAGAAATGCAGTTCCTGCCTCAGCACATTTTCCTTGTTTCTCCTTCTTGTATTCATCCTTCTTCCACAGTATCCACCACAGCACCACAGGATGGCTACCCAGATAAGGTAACAATTTAACTGGGCGGCAGTAGATCCCTGCTTTAGACCAAGAAAGAGATATTCATTTCTACTTATATAACCCTCATGACAACAAATATATAGCTGAATGCAGAAATTGCCCAGGTGAAATATTTCCTCCTTTTGACCTTAACTAAATGATATTAACTGTATTGTCAGAGGTGAACATGTAAAGGGAAAGAGCCATGCAAGAGCTGTAAACAAGTACACTTGAACAAAAGGAGTAACCGTATTTGCTGAGTCAAGATCCATGCAAATGAGCAGATCTCACTGCCTTGTATGGGTAAAACTTTTGAAACTTGTTACAGTCTCCAGATAAATTCAACTCAAAATATTCTAATTACGTGCTTGCTATGTGCTAAACTCCTAACTTGTTCCTTGACTACAAAGATAAATGTGATAATCTAATGGTCACATATTAGACTTGTGACAACCTTTCTTCTTCTCAGAATTTGGAAGGTTTTTAGATAGTTTCATCGAACACTGTTTCCCTCATTCACTTAACAAACAAGAAGACTCTTGGCAACTCTAATGAATGCCCTATTTTGTGATAAAGTGCCAGACCCTTAGGAAAACAATGACAGATAAACCAGGAACTTTGTCCTACACAATCCTAGTCTAGTGGGGAAAAGGATATATAAAAGAGAAATTACATATAATTTTATATAAATGAGTAAATAATATTCTTTCTGCAACATTTAATTTTCCAAATCGATTGATCTTGCCACTTAAATTGAGAATACTATGCTAAAGTGTTTAGCATAGTACCTGGAAGAGTGAGAGCACTTGATAAATATTAACTATCATCATTACCATTATCACCTTTACCTCTCCTGTTTCAGGATTCTTATGACAAATATTTAGTACAAATCTAGCCCTTCCATTTTTGACCTCTATAAATGGCTCACTAATAAAAGTCAAAGTAAGTTCTAGGTGGAAGGTGACTTCTTACGTGTTAGTATATCATCACTTACATTCTTCCATAGTCCTTAAATATCTCTTATGATGAACACAAAGATGTATGAAAAATTGTCTATTTACTGAGTGGAAATGGAAGTCTCTTCATTCTAATTCCACATTTCCAATCCAGCAGCATTGTTTTTTCTGGAGGATGACTACTCAATCTTAAAATGAAGAACTTTTTATTTAAAGAAGCTATGGTTTATTGAGTTCTGCTCTTCATAACCAATGCCATCATAATGAACGTTCAATTAACTTTATATCAAGTGGACTTGAAGTGGACTTGGCCCAATGGATAGGGCGTCTGCCTACCACATGGGAGGTCCACGGTTCAAACCCCGGGCCTCCTTGACCTGTGTGCAGCTGACCCTGTGCAGTGCTGATGTGCTCAATGAGTGCCCTGCCATTTAGGGGTGTCCCCCACGTAGAGGAGCCCCACATGCAAGGAGTGCGCCCTGTAAGGAGAGCCGCCCAGCACAAAAGAAAGTGCAGCCTGCCCAAGAACGGCACCGCACACACAGAGAGCTGACACAACAAGATGATACAACAGAAAGAAATACAGATTCCCAGTGCTGCTGATAAGGATGGAAGAGGTCACAGAAGAACACACAGTGAATGGACACAGAGAGCAGACAATTGGGGGCGGGGGGGAAGGGGTGAGAAATAAATAAATAAATAAAATCTTAAAAAAAAACAAGTTTATATCAGGGTTTGTCAACCTCATCACTACTGACATTTTGGGCTGTATCTTTATTTTATTTTTTTTCCTTTAAGAGGCTGTCCTGTGCATTATAGGATGTTTAGCAGCAGCTCTGACCTCTACCTATTAGATGACCTCACCTCACTATAGTGACAACCAAAAACAACTCCAGACGTTGCTAAATGTCCTGAGAGGGCAAAATAACCCTGGTTGAGAACCTGCGTTAGGTCATCCTGGCCATAGATTTTGAACCACTGGAACCGTGCCATGTGATCATGGTGTGTCTTCTTCTAGTACGTGGAGGTCTTAGGTCTGCCATGCTCCTTCATATATTCAGTGCCAGATTTGTGCAAGGCACTGGCCAAACCATGATGAGTTAGATGGTCCTTGCCCTGAGTAACACATAGTCTAACCATTTGTAAATTAAGTTGTTTATTCAGGTTTTGGAACCATGCCAGGTGTTTCTTAGGACTACTGTGAAGGAGTACATTGAGCTTCTTAGGCAACTGAGCTAAACGTCCCAAATCAGGGCTGAGATATCAAAATACCTCCAGCAGTGGGTTGAATAGTACCCCCCCCACCTACCCACCACTTAATTCATGTCCAATCAGAGTCTCAGAAGGTGACCTTATTTGGAAATAGGGCCTTTCAGGTGTAATTAATTAAGGGTCTTTTTTTTTTTAAAGATTTATTTATTTATTTTATTTCTCCCCCCCACCCCCCACCCCTGCCCCAGTTGTCTGTTCTCTGTGTCTATTTGCTGCGTGTTCTTCTTTGTCCACTTCTGTTGTTGTCAGTGGCATCAGGAATCTGTGTTTCTTTCTGTTGCGTCATCTTGTTGTGTCAGCTCTCCTTGTGTGCAGAGCCATTCCTGGGCAGACTGCACTTTCTTTTGTGCTGGGCAGCTTTCCTTACCGGGCGCACTCCTTGCACGTGGGGCTCCTCTAAGTGGGGCACACCCCTGCGTGGCAGGGCACTCCTTGCCAGCATCAGCACTGCACATGGGCCAGCTGCACACGGGTCAAGGATGCCCGGGGTTTGAACCGCGGACCTCCCATGTGGTAGACAGACGCCCTATCCACTGGGCCAAGTCCGCTTCCCTAGTTAAGGGTCTTGAGATTAAATTATCCTGGACTCCAGGTGAGTCTTTTATAAGAGAAAGGAGAGGGAGGTTTGGACACACAGAGAAAAAGAGAAGAAAGCTGTACGAGACAGAGATGGGAGTTATGCTGCTACAAACCGAGAAACACCTGGAGCTACCAGAAGCTGGAAGAGGCAAGGAAGGCTTCTCCTCTAGGGTCTTCGGAGGGAGCACAACCCTGCCGATGCCTTGATTTCAGACTTCTGGTCTCCTAAACTGTGAGGAAACATATTCCTGTTGTGGTAATTTGTTATGGCATTACTAAGAGATTAATATACCTCCAAAGAAGTGGGCAATCCCCTAAAATTTTCTTCAAACGTACAAGAGCTGATTCTCGCTTGAGAAATGACTTGAAACTTCTTGGGTTTTTTGTTTTTTGTTTTTATTTTTTCTACTGGAATGTTGGCTTTCCTTGTTTATAAATCTTTTTCTCCCAAATAAATCTCCTATAAACCAACATTTGTGTTGTGGATTTGGGGGATAATAGCAACACCTGTTCTTAATCAAGAGTTCTTATTGTTCAGGCAGCTGTCTACACTCTGGACATTTGTACATGCACATTCAGTTTTTAGAAATCACGCTTGATTTTTAAAAGAATGATTGATTTCCATGAAAAAGATCTTATAATTGTGTAACCGAAGCTAAACAAAGTGTTCGGGTCCCTATCAAATATATAAAAATCTTAAAAAGTAGCTAGGAATTAAGACTCATTTTAATTCAAGTATGGAACACAACAAATATAGCCTTTAATGCTGTATTTCACTGATAAGATATTGGGACTACTTAACTAAACAGAATTAATCTCCCAGTAGTTAAGTATTTCCCTGGCCTTTATCTAGTCCCTGTCCATGTCAAAGTGATTCAACTCTTAATTCATAAAGATGTATTAAGTATTTGAATTTCATGGTTTCTATGTTAAGAAGTTTCAGGGATATGAATAGTTGTTTTTATTTTTAATATAACCTTTATAACTGAAGCTTTTTCTATGAAGATTTTTATTATGCAACTCTAGCATTGTTTTATATACACATACATATACATATATGTATGTGTGTGTGTATATATATATATATATGCATTTTATTTTTACTATTTTTTTTAAATACCAGAAACTGGTTGGTTTTTTAAAAAGATTTATTTATTTATTTATTTCTCTCCCCTCCCCCTCAGCTGTCTGTTCTCTGTGTCTATTTGCGGTGTCTTCTTTGTCCCCTTCTGTTGTTGTCAGCAATATGGGAATCTGTGTTTCTTTTTGTTGCATCATCTTGCTGCGTCAGCTCTCTGTGTGTGTGGCATCATTCCTGGGCAGGCTGCACTTTCTTTAGCGCTGGGCGGCTCTCCTTATGGGGCATACTCCTTGCGCGTGGGTCTCCCCTACACGGGGGACACCCCTGTGTGGCACGGCACTCCTTGCGTGCATCAGCACTGTGCATGGGCCAGCTCCACACGGGTCAAGGAGGCCCGGGGTTTGAACCGCGGACCTCCCATGTGGTAGATGGACGCCCTAACCACTGGGCCAAGTCTGCCGCCTATTTTTACTATTTTTTAGCTGCCATTTATTGAGTGCTTACCAAATGCCAGGAACTATGCTAAGCCCTTTATATACAAAAATGCATTTAGTCTAAGATCCTCATCCTGAGTCCCATAGTGAGTTCCAGAACACGAATCTGAACACAGGCTTGTTGGGTTCCAGCATTCTTGCTCTTAACCATTATATAACATGGCTCTATCCAGCCCTGTATGGGCACTAAAAAATGTTTTTGTTTATTATCTAAGATATCTGCTGCTCTACAATGATAATTTAGACATTTGGCCTTTGTAGTCCAAAAACATCAGGAGACTTTTTATTTGTTTGAAATAGATTCCAATGATGTATTCTAATCCTTTATGGTGGAAGAAGTAAAGGACAATTCTTCTCATTCCCAAACTTATTTGGGGAATTTCCTTACTGCTTCAGCCTGACCACTCCCCTAAAATAGACAGATAAGGGAGGGAGGGAGGGAGGGAGGGAGGAAGGAAGGAAGGAAGGAAGGAAGGAAGGAAGGAAGGGACACACACATGTACATACAATATAACATTGTTTAAATGATTAGCATTTCACTGTTCTGAAATAAGCATACTGGATTTAAGTGATTCATGGTAATTGGCTTCTGTTTTGTTAGAATTTATATGAGTCGTGTGACTACTTCAAATTTAATAAAAAATTTGGGAAGGGAGATATTTTTACTTTTAAATAACATTTTTTAAAAAATGAAAACTCTCTTGATATATTTCCTTATTCATTTTATAGGTTGCTGCTTATAAAATAGCCTTTAACTTGTCTTGCAAATACCGGGTGTCTTAGTTTCCAGTCTGCTAACAAAAACCACACAGTGGGTTGGCATAAACAACAGGAATAGATTAGTTTGCTGTTTCAGAGGCTAGCTGACTTGCTTCCTCCCAGAGTCAGTAGCGTTCTGGCAGGCTGGCAATCCTGGGATTCTTTGACTTTCCCATCACATGGGGACTTCCTCCCCTTTCTCTTCTGGATTCCTGCTGATTGTGGCCAACTCCTACTCTCCAGTTCTTCTGGCCTGCCCCAGACATTGATAAAACAGTGAGGGTGGACCAATCCCACTCACAAAACAAATATCTTCAACGCAAGCAAAACAATTCCATTCCTCTGTTCCATAACATCTATGTCCCTTCTCAGCCTGAAGCAATTAGCACAGACAAGGTCCCAAACTCTTCAAGATTGAGAAATTAACAAAAGTGGGGGAGGGGGGAGTGAAACCACTGACTAAAGCAGATTTATTGTTATTGTAGTTGTTAACTGAGTAACTTATAACATTGATACAAATAACAATTTTTTAAAAAGTCCTATTGACAATGGGTTCACAACCATAGGGATGGGATTAAGATTAATAACATGATTTTTCTGGGTTATATAACTCAATCTATCATATGATCATTGTGACTATTTGAAGTTTCATGAATCCCAAAAAAGACCATGTTCTTTGTACTAATCCATTCCTGTGGGTGTGGGGCCCTTTTATTACATTGAGTCAGTTAAGGGACCTTTTGATTAGATCACTTTAGGGCCTTTATTGGGCTACACCAGTGAGGTGTGACCCAGGTCAGGTTCTGCCCTCTTGCTGGGGTCTTTTTTTTTTTTAAAGATTTATTTTTATTTATTTCTCTCCCCTCCCCCACCCCCACCCCAGTTTTCTGCTCTCTGTATCCATTTGCTGTGTGTTCTTCTGTGTCTGCTTCTGTTCTTGTCAGCGGCATCAGGAATCTGTTTCTTTTTGTTGCGTCATCTTGTTGTGTCAGCTCTCCGTGTGTGCGGTGCCATTCCTGGGCATGCCACACTTTCTTCTGTGCTGGGCGGTCTCCTTACAGGGTGCACTCCTTGCACGTGGGGCTCCCCTACGCGGGGGACACCCCTGCATGGCATGGCACTCCTTGTGTGCATCAGCATTGCGCGTGGGCCAGCTCCACATGGGTCAAGGAGGCCCAGGGTTTGAACCGTGGACCTCCCATGTGGTAGGTGGATGCCCTATCCATTGGGCCAAGTCCACTTCTGCGGGCAGCGGCGGGCCTCTGGGAGGGTCGGCGGTTGGCCGGGCGGGCTCTCCGGACGGGGGCTGCCTCGCGGTCGAAGGAGAGGAGGGGGTTCGGCACGAAGCCGTTGGGCCCTCCCTCTCTCCGCTCAGGCACGGGGGACACGCGGTGCAAGCAAGAACACCACGGAGACAAGGTCTAGGCACAAGTCTACTTTATTGTTGAAGGGACATGGTTTTATAGGGTCTAGGGATACGTAAAGGGACTTGATTGGTGCTGGCGGATGCTGTTGCTTGCGTAGACGGTTACTGGACAGTAGGCGGTTACTGGACAGTAAGCTGGCTAAGAGGTTAGGAGCAAGGGAGGGGAAGGGGAAAGTGTGGGCTGTCTAGATAACGGCTAGGCGGAAGACGGAGAAGGGGAGAAGGAGGGGCAGCGCCGGCTGCCAATACTGGGCAGGAAGGAGACGGGGACACACTTCCCTTGCTGGAATCTTATATAAACTAAGAACTGGAAGCAGAAGCACACAGAGAGAAAGATGCCACTGTGACCTAGCCATGTGATAGAGATGACTACAGATAGAGAAAAAAGTCCCAAGAGGCTGAGAACGGTCCCAGAGGCCAGAGGCTGTGTGTGCTCTAAATCAGCAGAGCACAGAGGCCCGGAAGGAGGCCCCAGAGAGGCTAGGCCCACAGAGCAGCCCAAGGCTGAAGAGAGGAGCCCTGCCATGTGCTTGATGGCTCACAGCTGAGCTCTGAGAGAAAGCGACCTGGAGGAGAAGGCAGAGCCCCAGAATGAGAGTCACCATTTTGCCTTGCCACATGGCAGGATTCCAGGATCTACCAGCAGTCGAACTTTGATGTGAAAGCATCACTGACAATGCCTTGATTTGGACATTTCCATGGCCTCAGAACTGTAAGCTTTTACCCTAATAAATTCCCTTTATAAAAGCCAACCCATTTCTGGTATTTTGCAACAGCAGCCTTAGCAAACTAAAACAGGCATATGTTACGAATTGCTCAGTTTGGGAGGTAATTTATATAACATATTTACATCTGTTTGAGAGAGTGAGCAAGATAAAATATGTGAATCATATTCTATAAAAATTTTATGCTATAAATATTTTAATTTAAAAACTGGATAGTGAGTCAGTAGTTCATTTAATTGTGAAACTTAGGGGAAGATGAAGGACTGATGATAATAGTACTGTTTTTATCATCCCCATTTTACAGATGCAGAAACTGAAGTACAGAAAGGGGAAATAGGGAAACGGACTTTGGCCCAGTGGTTAGGGCGTCCGTCTACCATATGGGAGGTCCGCGGTTCAAACCCCGGGCCTCCTTGACCCGTGTGGAGCTGGCCATGCGCAGTGCTGATGCGCGCAAGGAGTGCCGTGCCACGCAAGGGTGTCCCCCGCGTGGGGGAGCCCCACGCGCAAGGAGTGCGCCCGTGAGGAAAGCCGCCCAGCGTGAAAAGAAAGTGCAGCCTGCCCAGGAATGGCGCCGCCCACACTTCCCGTGCCGCTGACGACAACAGAAGCGGACAAAGAAACAAAAGCAGACAAAGAAACAAGATGCAACAAATAGACACCAAGAACAGACAACCAGGGGAGGGGGGGGGAATTAAATAAATAAATAAATCTTTAAAAAAAAAAAAAGAAAAAAGAAAGGGGAAATAACTTTCCCCAGGTCATTCAGCATAGAAATGCCAGAGTTTGGGCCTGAACTCCAAATCCAGCTCTGTTGATCACTATTCTGTAAGGCTTCTCAGGCTCTTATGACTTTTATTTAAAAAAGAGGGATTCCTCAAGAAGTTTCACAGGTACGGGAAGTTTTACATTGCCAGACCACCCAGGATATGACCACCTCAGGTACGTACTAAGAACATAAGATAGCCTGTGAATTTCCGATGGCCTTCCTATACCAAATTTTTGTTCTCAGCAACATAAGACAGTTTTTCCATTGCCAGTCTTAATGCAGTTAATATTGCATTTTAATATTACCGGTACTTGTATAAGACATCACATCTCCCACCTGATATGGGAAGATTGACCATCCCTGTACCTCCCTGGAAGCATGCCAAGTTTTGGCCGCCAGCCTCAACCACTGCCCACCCCAAGTACATCTTGTTTTCGGAAAAGAACGTATGTCTAGATATTTTCCCAAAATTTACACACGAGCCTCTGGCATTCAGACACCTTTGTGCCCCAGCCCTATATAATCTAAAGAGTGGTAGCAATAGGTGCAGATGTTCTCAAGTGAACCTCTTGCCAGTCCTGCTCTCTGTTGTGAGATGGCTGAAGCTCTCTGGACATAATCTCCCCTAACAAATACTTAAGGAGTAATCACCCTGGCATTCAGTGCTTCTTTCTTCAAATCTCAGTAGGCCAAATTGTGGGGTGTTTAGGCCAGTCACGGCTGAGTGGCTGAGTCTTCTTTGGGAGTGATTCATGGGCTATTTCTAAATGTGTTGCTGAATGGATGGCTATAAAAGTTTTTTTGTTAGAATGTATCCCTGTCATTGGGCTAAAAGGAAAAAACGCAATTTGTTTTAAAGAAATACCTTTTATAAATGACTTTCCTAAAACAGCTATATCATTAGTTCTCTAAAAAGGCAACTGTGACCTGATTAAAGAATCACTACTTTTTTTGTTTTTTGGTGTTTTTTTGGTTTCTTTTTTCTTTAAATCAAAGAAGTTGTGGGTTTACAGAACAATCATGTATAGAATACATGATTCCTAAATACCACCCTATTACTAACACCTTGTATTGGTGTGGTACATTTGTTTCAGCTGATTAAAGCACATTTTTATACTTGTACTATTAATTATAGTTCCAAGGTTTAACTTAGGGTTCACTGTCTGTAGGGTACAGTTTCATGAATTTTTAAAAAATTTACCATATATACAACAAAATGGTTCCTCTTTTAACGATATTCAAATATCTAATTCAGTATTGTTAATTACATTCACAATGTTGTATTACTATCACCAATATCCATTATCAATACTTTTCCATTGTCCCAGATAGAAACTCGGTACATTTTAAGCCTTAGCTTGCTATTTCCTACCCCAACTTGAACCCTTGTAACTTATATTCTGGATTCTGATTCTATGAGTTTGCTTATACTGAATGTTTCATATAGTGAGATCGTATATATTTGTCCTATTGTGTCTGGTCTATTTCACTGAAAATGAAGTCTTCAAGGTTCATCCATGTTGTCACATGTATCAGAACTTCATTCCTTTTTTTAATAAAATAATTTTATTTACATATAGTTCACGAACCTTATAATTCACACATTTTAATGGTACAATTCAATGTTTTTTAGTATTATTTTGCACATGGTCTGCTCATTTTCTTAAGGAGGTACCAGGAACCAAACCTGGGCCCTCCCGTGTGGGAGGCGGGCATTCAAATCCTTGAGCCACATCCACTCCCCATTCCTTTTTACAATTGAATAATATTCCATTAAATTATATACTATATTTTGTTTATCCATTCATTGGTTGGGGACAGTTGTGTTGCTTCTATCTTTTCCAAATTGTATATAATGCTGCTATGAACATTGATGTAAACATTTGTTCGAGTCACAGCTTTCAGTTCTTTTGGATATATACTAAAAAGTGGAACTGGTGGGTCATATGGTAATTCTATATTTAACTTTCTGAAGAACTGCCAAACTCTCTTCCACAGTGGCTGTACCATCTTACATTGCCACCAGCAATGAATGAGCGTTCCTATTTCTCCGCTTCTTCTCTAACACTGGTATTTTTATGTTTGGCTTTTTTTTTTTAAACAGTAGCCATTCTAGGGTGTGTGAAATAGTATCTCATTTTGGTTTTGATTTGCATTTCCCTGACAGCTAATGATTTTAAGTACTTTTTCATGTGCTTTCTAGCCATTTGTATATGTTCTTCGGAGAATTGTTTAATCAACTCTTTTGCCCATTTTAATTGGGTTGTTCATCTTTTTGTTGTTGCATTGAAGGATTGCTTTATATATTGGGGATATTAAACCCTTCTCAGATATGTGGTTTCCACATATTTTCTCCCATTGTGTAGGTTGTCATTTTACTTTCATGATTAATTCTTTTGAGGTACAAAAGTTTTTAATTTTGATGAGGTCCCATTTATCTATTAATATTTTTTTGTTGCTTATACTTTAGATGTAAAGTCTAAGAAACCATATTCTAGCACGAAGTCCTGAAGATGCTTCCCTACTTTTTTCTACGAGTTTGTTAGCTCTGACTCTTATATTTAGGTCATTGATCTATTTTGAGTTGACTTTTGCATATGGTGTGAGGTAAGGATCCACCTTCATTTTTTTGCATATGGGGATCCAGTTTTCCCAGCAGCATTTGTTGAAGAGACTATTCTTTCTCCATTAATCAGTCTCTGCACCCTTGTGAAAAATCAGTTGGTCATAAATTTGAGGGTTGAAATCTTACCTATCAATTTGATTCCCTTAGTCTATATGTCCGTTCTCATAAGAGTACCATACTGTTTTTATTACTGTGGCTTTGTAATAAGTTTTAAGATTGGGAAGTATGAGTTCTACAAATTTGTTCTTCTTTTTCAGGACAGCCTTGGTGATTTGGGGCCCTTTACCTTTCCATTTAAATTTGATAATTGTTTTTTTTTCATTTCTGCACAAAAAGTTTGTTGGAATTTTGATTGGGATTTCATTGAATCTGTAGATTGTTTTGGATAGAATTGACATCTTAACAATATTTAGTCTTCCAATTCATGAATATGGAATGTCCTTCCCTTTTTGAGGTCTTATTTGATTTCTTTTAGTGGTTTTTTATGGTTTTCTATGTAACAATCCTTTACATTCTTGGTTAGATTTATTTCTAGATATTTGATTTTTTTAATATATATATTTTTAAAATTTATTTCTGCCCTCTCACCCATTCTGCCTGTTGTCTGCTCTCTTTGTCCATTCACTGTGTGTTCTTCTGTGTTTGCTTGTATTCTCATTAGGCGGCTCCAGATACTGATCCTGGGAACTTCCAGAGTGGGAAAGAAGTGATTACCCTCTTGAGCCACCTCAACTCCCTGTTCTGCTGTGTCTTCTTATTTTCTGTCCTCTGTGTCTCTGGTTGCATCATCTTGCTGCATCAGCTCTCAGCATCAGCTGGCACTCCTGTGCAGGGTGGCATTCTCGCTCTGGGTGGCATTCCCATGCAGGGGGGCACTCCTGCATGGTCCAACTTGCCCTCACCAGGAGGCCCTGGGCATCAACCCTTAACCTCCTATATGGTAGACAGAAGCCCAACTGGTTGAGCCACATCTGTCTCCCAATATTTGATTCTTTTAGTTGCTATTGTAAACAGAAATTTTTCTTGAGTTCGTCTTCAGATTGTTCATGGCTAGTGTACAGAAGAAACACTGCTGATTGTTGGGTGTTAATCTTGTACTCGGACACTTTGCTGAATTCATTTATTAGCCCTAAGAACTTTGCTGTGAATTTTTCAGGATTTTCTATATGTAGCCTCATGTCATCTGCAAATAGTGAAAGTTTTTAATATCTTCCTGTCCAATTTGCATGCCTTTTATTTATTTTTCTTGATCTAATTGCTCTGGCAAGAACTTCCAGAACAATGCTGACTAATAGTAGTGACAGTGGGCATCCTTATCTTGCTTCTAATCTTAGAGAGAAAACTTTCTTTCACCATCAAGTATGATGTTACCTGTGGGTTTTTCATCATGTTGAGGAAGTTTCCTTTTATTCCTAGTTTTCTACACATATTTTTTCTAAATAACATTGCTGGATTTTGTCAAATGCCTTTTCTGCATCAGTTGAGATAATCATGTATTTTTTTTACTTTCATTCTGTTAGTGTGGTATATTACATTAATTGGTTTTCCTATGTTGAACCACCAATATCTGGGATAAATCACACTTGATTATGGTGTATAATTCTTTAACATGCTGTGGGTTTGCTAGTATTGTGGTGAGGATTTTTGCATCTATATTTATTTTTATTTATTTATTTTTAGTATATACTGGGGATTGAATCCAAGACCTCAGAATGGGAAGCAGGCACTCAACCATTTGATCTACATCTGCTCCCTTGTATCTATATTTATAACAGATGTTGTTCTGTAATCTTTTTTTCTTTTGTTATTTACTGACTTTGGTATGACAGTGATGTTGGTCTCTGAATGAATTAGATAGTGTTCCCTCCTTTTCAATTTTTTGGAAGAGTTTGAGCAGGACTGGTGTTAATTCTCCTTGGAATGCTTGATAAATTCCCCTGTGTAGCCAGCTGGTCCTAGACTTTTTTGGTGGGAGTATTTTTTATTACAGATTCTATCTATTAGGTCTAGTTGGTTTAGAATGTTGTTTAAGTCTTGTTTCTCAGTGATCTTCTGTGTGGATGTTCTATTCATTATTTAAAGTGGTATACTAAAGTCTACTACTATTACTGTAGAATCATCAGTTTCTTCATTCAAATCTGTCAGTATTTGCCTCATATATTTTGGGGCTTTTAAGTGTATATATATTTATAATTACTATATCCTCTTGTTGAATTGACACCTTTATCAGTATAAAATGACCTTATTTGTCCCTAATAATTGTTTTTCACTTGTCCATTTTATCTTGCATGGTATACTTTTTCCATCCTTTCACTTTCAATCTGCTTATGTCTTTGAACTTAAGGTGAGTCTCTTATAAACAGTATATGGTTGGATCATGCTTTTTTTTTACACTTTTTAAATTAAAGTTAATAGATCGTAAAGAATGTTACAGTAAAAAACAAAAAATATAAGAGGTTCCCCTATACCCCACTTCCAGCCCCCCCACCACATCATTTTTGTAAATTGTATTTTTTTAAAGATATATACATCACAAAAAAATGTTACATTAAAAATATAAGAGGTTCCCATATACCCAGATCATGTTTTTTTAATCCAATCTGCCAATCTCTGCATTTTGCCTAGAGAGTTTAATCCACTTAAATTCACTACCAAGAATGCAGGACTTTGTTCTACCATTTTGTTATTTAGTCTTTGTAAGTCTTATAGTTTCATTCCTCAATTCGTCCATTAATGCCTACTTTCCTATTTAATTTTTTGTATTGTTTCATATTAAATCCCTTCTCATTGCTATAGGATATATTTTTTCATGTATTTTCCTTGTACTTACCATGAGGTTAAAATTTAACATCCTAAATATATAATAATAATATTTGATTTGAGACTAACTTGACTTCAGTAGCATACATACACACTTTTCCTATATCTTCTGTACCTCCACCTTTTTTGGTACTTGTTACCATTTAAATCTTTGTACATGGTATATCTAAAACTATATCCATTTGCATTTTAGCACTTTGGGAAGTAAGAGGTAGAATTACATACCCAAAAATACAATACAATCGGGCATTTATAATACCCCAGTAATTTATAATTACTGGAGGAATTTATTCTTTCTTCTGCTTTGAACCAATATGTTGCCTTTCTTTTCAGTTTGAAGAACTCTCTTTAGCATTGCTTGTAGGATAGATCTCATGGTGATGAACTACCTCAGCTTTTGCCAGTTCTTCATTGACAATTGTTTTCTTTCAGCACTTTAAGTATTTCAACCCTCTGCTTTCTTGCTTCCGTGATTTCTGATGAGAAATTGGTACTTAATCTAATTGATAATTCCCTGAACATAACACATTTCTTTTCTCTTGCAGCTTTTAGAACTCTCTCCTTGTCCTTTGCATTTGACAGATTGATCAATGTGACAGAGCATGTTATTCTTTAACTTCATCCTGTTTGGTGTTCTTTGGGCTTCTTGGATGTGCATATTCATATTTTTTGCTGATTTGGGGAAGTTTTCTGTCATTATTTATTTGCGTATTCCTTCTGCCTTTTCTCTTTTTCTTCTTCTGGGACTCATAATGCATATGTTGACATGCTCAACAGTGTCCCAGAGGTCTCTTACACTATAATTATTTTCTTTCTGCTCCTCAGCCTGTCTTATTTCAATTGTCTTGTCTTCAAGTTCACTGATCCTTTCTTCTGCCAGCTCCAATCTGCAGTTGAAATGCTCCTGGGAATTTTTCATTTCAATTATTGTGGTCTTCAAATCCAGGACTTTTGTTTGGTTCCATTTTTAAATTTCTATGTCTTTATTGAGATTCTCATAGTATTCATTCATTGTTTTAATTCTTTCTCTGTTCAAGCATACCTCAGAGATATTGTGAGTTCAGTTCTAGACCACCGTAATAAAGCAAATAATGCAATATGATAAACCACACAATTTTTTGGTTTCCCAGTGCATATAAAAGTTATGTTTACACTATACTGTTGTTTATTAAGCATGCGATAGCATTGTGTCTAAATGAATGTAAATACCTTAATTAAAAATACCTTATTGCTAAAAAAAATGCTAGCCATTACCTGAGTCTTCAGCCAGTTATAATCTTTTTCATTGTCGATGGTCTTGCTTGATGTTGATGGCTGCTGACTGATCAGGGTGGTGGTTGCTGAAGTTTGGGGTGGTTGTGACATTTTCTTAAAATAAGACAACAATGATGTTTGATACATTTTACCTACAGTAGAACTTCTTTCAAAATTGGAGCTAGTCCTCTCAAACCCTGTCAATGCTTTATCAACTAAATTGACGCAATATTCTAAATCCTTTGTTGTCATTTCAACAATGTTCACAGGATCTTCTTTCAGTACAAATTCTGACCTCAAATATATCCCCCAAATACACTAAGTATCTATTGCGTCAAGTATGAACCCTAAATACCAGTGTAATCTCTACCTTCACACTTTCTATCCAGACCCTAAGGGTTGAAATTCTGCCCTTATCACCTAAGAACTGATTATCCTTATTTTTGATGGTCTTCTCTCTGGTTATGGTACAAGGTAAAGCAGCAAGTACTGATTAGAAGCTGCAGCATGTTAACCAGAAGATCTAACTAAGATAACTGAACTAAGACATTAAGTCTTGGAGTGAGGATTCAAATTGCCCAATTCAATTTTGTAGCTTAAGTTCTTAAAATTATAAAACTTTTTAGAAACCTCAGGAATTAAGAAGCATGTAAGAAATCTCCATTTGTGAATGGCTGAAAACTTTATAAATTCCTCTGAATCAAAAATTTTTTTCATCTTTTTCCAGATCCTACTCAAATCCTCTAAGAGGCTTTGCTCTCTGGATCATTTTATTAAAGTAATAAAGCTTTACATGCTCAACTTCTATGATGGCAATTATAATACCCACTATTTATTGAGCATTTACAATGCATCAGGAATATTGCTTCTAGAACTTTACATTTCTTATCTCATTTTTTCCTTTGTACAGTCCAGTTAGGTGGTTACTCCTATTATTTGTACTGTAATTATTTAATATTCATAAAATAAAATTATTTATTTTTATAGAGAAACCTATTTATTTGAATTTAAATAAAAAATTTTGAATCTACATCCCAAGTGAAATATGTCTTAAAGAAAAAAGAAATCTGAAAATATATGAACTTTTTTCCAATATCATATTATTAGTTAAAATAATGACATTGCTATTTTAAAAGGAATAAATAATTATATCAATGCAATTGGGAATCACAGTTTATTACGTTCATCACAAGAAAAATGAATGTAATAAAAAAATCAAAGAATTGAACACTCTCTAATTCTAAATTTCTTTGAAATAATCACTATTAACTCATGAAGTAAGTGCATTTTCTACATTGTTCTACTGAAAATGTCTAGATAATATTTCTATCTCATTAACAATACACATTTCTAGGGTACAGACTGTGCTTATTAAATATAATTTCTCACTAAACAAATACAGGGTTTCCTTTAAAAATGGATAATTTCATGTCTGGGCAGCAAATAATCTGGAAAACTGTGGAATATTATTAAACAAAAAAGCACATATGCAGCTAATGGTTGTTGTGGTCATCTTTGTCACTTCACAAGTGATGATACAAATTGGGCATAAAATAACTGCAAAGGTCGGAATCCTGAAAATGAGTTATAAATCTTATATATAGCTAATGAAACAAAAAATGCAATGTGTATATAAAATTATTTAGATAATAAAATGCTTCGAATACATGCACAGCAGTTACATACAGCTCTCGATATATGGTAAGCTTAATAAATATTAGTTTAATAAAACAAGAAGGGATTGATTAGCAATGATCTATCTTCAGCCTAAAGCCCTTGAAGAGTATATAGGGGGAAAGTCCTGTCCTCTCTCTTAGTAGAATTTGTGTCAGGGTGTCTTCACTTGATTTAGTTTTTTTCCCCCCAGAATTATTCAAGGCTCAGAAATTATTTAATCTTTAATATCTCCATTAAGAAGAGTTTCTGTAAAGTGCTCAAGTACGCAATATGAATGAGCGTTAACAATACTCTGTTGGTGAGCAAAGCATACAGGACAAAGTCGTCCACTGGATGCTGCACTCAGTTTGGCCTGAGTCAGTGTTGGCTGAGGTGCAAGCAGATGCCAAGAACCCATCTCTTTTTTACCTTGTTACTCTCTTCTCAATGGGTTACTAAATGTTCTTTGTAGTTCACCTTTCAAATTACTTTGAGAAGGTTAGACACGTCTGGGCCAAGCTACCTTGCTGAGGTAGGAAAAAATACCAGTGGACCTTTAAATATTGAACTTATAGGTTAAATAATTTGAAAGTCCTTTCTTCTTCCCTCTCCCATTAAAATCTTCTGGTTGTATTGTTCTGAAGCCATAACAGTAGATTACAGTTTACTCCTCTAATTACCCTGTGAATTTGATACCTTCAAGAATATGTTCTGTGGCTTAAAAAAAAAAAAGTAACCTAACAAAATGGATGAACTTAACAAAAACTAGGATCTTCAATTTGTAATATGTTTTTGATGGCAGTTACTTGACTCTTAATAGTCCAGTCTTAGTAAGACATAATATTGAATAAGCCAAAGATCATACAAAGTATCAACATCAAATATCAAAAAGGTGTGGACGAAGTGGGTTACAACCTCTTTTTCTCCCAACTATTATAGTGTCTTGCCTGTTTAAAAAAAACAGTTTAAAAAAGTTCATTAAGCCCTGATATATTGAGGTACAACAATAAAAAAATTAGGATTATGGAAATGTACATGACTTTTTTTACCTTTTTCCCTGTCACAGGAACTTGCTGTCTCCCCTAAGCTCTCTTTTTCTCAAATGTTATTATTTCATGTCATGGTGTCAAGTTTAGTCTATTGGAAATTCCTATGTACTATGTATTTTTGGTTTTGGAAAGCATATGATTTACCCTGTTATAAAAAAAAATTCAGCTGCTTTTCCTAAGAGGGAAACTATCTGGCATCCTTAATTTTCTTTTTTGGGAATAGAGATGAAAGAACAGATGAAACTAAGCAAATTCAGCTCATGGAGCTCCTTTAAAATGTGAGTACTGTGTCAAAGGGTTAAAAAAGTTAAAGTTGGTTTTGTCCTAAATATCCTTTCTGGGGCCCGTTATGCATAAAAAGGGGCCACAGCCCACTTACAAGGACTCTGAATGAACTCCTTTCATTTTGTACTTGGAAATGTCTCTTTAGCCACAAAGAGAAACAATAGTTATAACCTAATTTCTTTGGCACCAGTATCAGCAGAGAAAAAGCCTAGAGACCATTATGAAAACTCATGGTTATATAATTCTGTATTCATTGATCATGTTTGTGTAATTAAATTAACACATTTTTAAAAGGTTATAAAGTGGTTCAGTAATGCTGTAATCACCTTTCATGGGTTGAGCAACATTTTTAAAATGGAATCTTCTAAAATAGTTTGCTTATTATGGTTACAAAGTTAAAAAAATACAATAGCATGCAAACTAAGATTGTGAGAGAAAAGCCTTTGCATTTTTAATTACTATATCTTTAATGATTGAATTAAATCTAATAAGAATTCAAAACTACAATTCTGTTAAGTAATCCATTAATAAGTTTTCACATTTACTTGTAGAAGTCAGTGCAGGATGTATATCTGAAAGTGGCAGTGGTAATATTATATGTAGTATTAAATATTAGTTATATTAATTAATTAATCTCATTTGCTTGGAGTTGAAATTGTATGGGGATTAGTTGCTGGAGGATAGTTTGGAACCAGATTGTGAAGGACTTTACAGGATTTTAAATAGGAAATGACATCAGCTATGTGTTTTAAAAGTTGGTCAGATCTTGAAAGAATGTTTAACATAGCCGTCTCAGTAATGGGGCCCTGGACTAGGAAACACCACATTAATCCTTTTTTCTCTTATTTGATGACCCCATCTTTACTGTCTTCCAAAAATCACTTTTGTTTTGATTGCATTCTTGGAGCCCCTGCTAATTTACTATTGAAAAGTATTGGCTGCTGGATTTGGCCTTATGTTTACATTTATGTGGTGAGTAATGCTAAATATAATATTAACTAAAGCTCAACCACTATTCATATTGAATGGTGTACAGTGTAGAAGAGAGCGTAGGCACTGGGGAGATCTGGTTTAAAATTCTTCTCTGCCACTTACTAGATATATGAATAACTTGTTACTTAGACAATTTACTTAGCAAAATAAACTTATTCTGAGGGGTGGGGAGAATGGGCCAAGGAAGATGGACCCTAACTAAAGCTGTTTGCCAAGCACAACATTTCTTTGAAGCAGGGAGTGTTCTCTAAAAGTTCATGTGAATTTTGCATTCTCTTCCATAACACATTCCTGCTTGTTCTAAAATAAAAAATATTTTTTCAAGTTGACAGAGTTAAGTTGGTTGATGCTTGTCTCAAGTTTTCTGTACAACTATTTCTTCTAGAAGACACACAGTGTTTATCCCATGGCTTGGCACACTCCTTAGTGCAAAAGTCTCAGTTTGTGAACAGACTAATGGAATTACAAGATATGTGAATATAAAATATCATTAGTGTAGAAGTTCTGCATTAATCTTCAGCCACAAATTGATAGTGTACATCCCTAAAATATTATATTCTTGTTATATTTTTAAAAATCTAGTTCAACAGTACAAAATAAACTCAACATTCCCTTCTCCTGCCCATCCCTAAAGTCAGATTATCCCATCTTCCCTATTTCCATCATTTCTTCAGTTACCCTCATAAAACCTCAAGAGGCATGCTGGCTTCTATCTTTTCCTTATCACTCCCCAAAATAGTTCAATTAACTATTTTAGTCCTTCTCTACAGAATCTATCTTAAACTTGTAATTCTTTCTACTACTTTCTTTTCCAATTTATTTCCTGCTGTCAGCATACCAGTTTCAGCTTTTATGTGAGTTCACTAACTGATTCTCAATATGTATTACCCTCTTTCCCCTTTCATTTAGCCTGTGTACCATTTCCTTCATTGTCTCCCCATCAACTACAAAACTAACTCTTGATTTCAAAGATAGGCATTCCCGCATCATATTACTCTGACCTTTCTTCCAGCCTAATCTTTTCCTACCCTCCTATATAGTCCATACTCTAGCCAGAGTGGAGTTTCCACTCTTCCCTGAACACCACTGGTTCTCTTGTCTCCAAGCCTCAACCCCAGCTCTTCTTACTGCCTATAGCTATTGCATCCAGTTCTCCAGGCCTGTCTCGTAAGCTTTCTCCTCCATAAGGCTGTTCTTAATCATCACAGCTGACCGTGTGGGTTCTCTCCCTCCTTGGGTTTATTCATTAATGGAACACATATTTATCAAATGCCTAACATTTGACAATTGATACGCTAGTGCTGGTGATTTAGCAACGTCTAGGATAGAATTGACCCACCCTAATGGAGGTTATAATCCAACAAAAGAGCAGACGTGATAACTGATTTCAAGTGCGATGAGTTTTGCAGGGGTCCAGGCAGGGTTTAACTTGGGCTGGGAGGCCTGGGTGGCTTCCCCGCTGTGAGGTTTAGCAGAGGCCTGGTGTCTGAAGAGGAGCTAGGTGGAGATGTGGGAGGGTGGGAGGGTGGAAGAATTGGAGGCAGAGGCATCAGCGCAGGCGTAGGCAGGAGATTGGTGGTAGGGTTCAGCTGATCAGATTTCCAGCTTCTTAGCACCCTTGCTATTTAGCCCAGTTATTGAATTGCTCTTCATTTCTTCTCTCAGAGCTCCTTTCCTTTCCAGTGGGATTGCTTTACACTTATGAGGATGACTGCCATTTTCAGAAAGAAGTTGCTGAAACTATTTTAACCTAAAATAAATAAAGTACTAAATGAGATATAGTACTTTTCACTTAAATAAGCCTTTGTTTTGGCCTACATAGACTTTGTTTAGAACCTAAAGTGTATTTTCTTTATATATTTACCTGCATGCATGATGTCCCTGTTCCTTCAATTGGATTGTAGATGAACTCACCATGGGTTCATTTTCAGCCTCCTGAGGAAAAAAAAGAGTTTAAATTGCACAAAGAAGTCATTTGCATGACATAAAAGACCCAAAATTAATGAGAGGTAATATAAATTAATGAGGGATAATATTTTAAAAATGTAACCCTCACAAAGTGTTAGTGATTGTCATCTTTCTTCTTTTATTCTCCTAGGTACTTCCCATAGGGGGGTTGTTCCAGTGAAGCTGTGGTACATGCACTGAAAGAATGTGGGATTTGCCATATTAACATCACCAAAAGTTATGGCCGTGAATCTCCCTTGAGAGAAGCCATCAAGGAGAGTCATGTGAACTCTGAGGATCTCTGGATCACCACAAAGTTCTGATTCAGTGACTATGGCTTTGTGAACACTATACAGTCTTGTCACGAGTCCTGTAAATAACTTGGCATAGAGTATCTAGGTAAACCTTGCAGACATCTTCAGGCATTAACATCTTTTTGGAGATTCAACCATTCTTTTTATATTTAAGAGGATTCAATAATTTCATAATGCTGTGTAAATCAGAGCATGGCAAATGTTACAGAAAATACTGTTACATATTTTTAAAGAAATAAGATTTTATTGTCTTGAAATCCTCTTACCGATTTTCTTATAAAACTCCCAACAATTTACTTACAAAGTCAACTGTCTCAGATGTGATTTCTCAGTCTTTACTAATTTCTTTGTGAATTATTAATATTTGGCTATTTTATAATCTTTGATTCTTGTCTGTCCTTAAATGTCCATATGTCTTTATTTCCTTGTAAGTCATATTTACTTCAGGTATTTTATATGAGGCAGAATTGGAAAATCCCTGCATCCTAAGCATTAAAAGCAAATCAGTCTTTCATACCAGTAAGAAATTTTGATTAAAAGAAGTCCCTCGTTCCCAGAGCAATGATTAAAGCTCTGCCCCTCTCCTGTTCCTAGGGATAGGAACTATCCAAGTATCATGTGACCTGTAGATTGGAGAGAGAACCTACCAGATTTAGAGTGTAACCCTTAGGCTAAGAAACTCAATTGATCCACAAATTAAATCAATATTGTTAATTAACCAAAGACTATGTTCTATGCACTGTAACAATGTGAACTTATTATCATTTTGAATAAAGTATATGACATCATAGCAAAGAGAATTTATCTTATTATCTTTATCATATTAGCACATTGAATATGGTATTTAGAATTATAGCAAAGAGAGTTCCAAGACCTCAGTGAGTGTAGTGTACAGAAAGAAGAGTGAACTAGAAATAAGGAGGCCTGGCATTCTAATCTCAGTTCTGCCTATATAATGCATGTATATTTGAAGCTAATAGTTTAAATTCTCTGGGCTCCAGCAAAAAATAGGGAAGGTGTCGAGGGCATGTCTATTTCTTTTAAGAGTTTGATCCGGAATTTGCATGCATCCTTTCGGTTTGGGTGCATTTGGCTAGGGCTTAGTCCCTTGGGCAAATGTAGCTGAAAAGGAGGCTGGAATATGTGGTCTTTTAGCTGAACCTTGGATGATTCTATTACTAAGTAATAAGAGGACTATTGAGGGACAGCCAGCAGTCTGTCATTTTCCTTCATGAGGAAAGCAAATGTTCTCTCAGAACACCCGCAATCCCACAGCAGATTTTTACTGAGGCCAGAACTAGGGTCATAAGGTCATTGCTAGGTACAGGAAGACTAAGGAAGCAGGAAACAGGATTGACATGATTGGCTTTGTCAAAAGTTCCCAAATTTTCTTGATTCATACCTCTCTTGGGGTCTTAGTAATTTTTTCATGGTGCCAAAAGAAATACCCAAATGTCCCATTTACAAATGAGTAGCCATAACACACATAAATTGAGAGAGAGTGCTGCAACTGCAAGAAAATATATTTTTTTCATTCTTAAACATTTACTAATGACTTGTAAATGTCTGTTGGGCACACTACAACTTCTCAAACCTTTGATACATATTGAACACTGTCACCCTCATTTCCTTTTCCTCACTGATTTTTCACACCTTTTTTTTTTTAAATCACAATACGCACTGAACACCCAGCTTTATAAAGTTATGACATAATCAAAAGGAATGTAGTGTGATCTGTGGAAACTTTGAACTACCTCAAGATAGTTGGCACGCTGTCTGACAGATGTTGAGCCCTGCTGTTTTTCTTGAAACTTTAAAATGTGCTATGACCTCCCAGTGAGTTTCCTGTGGCATGCTGGGTCACTGGGCAGACAGATTGGGAACCATGCGTTTAAACTAATCACAATCCATTACTAGGGGCTGGACGTATTGCTGTCCAGACAGAAACCAGTCTTTTAATAGAGATAAAAAAGGGAGAATGGAAATTATGTAGGGAACTAATCATTTCTACCTCAGTCTGCCCCAACTAGTCATGTGCTCTTTTAAAATAAAGGCCATGCCTGTTTTCACAGCAATTTTGTGGTGTAGCATAGTTCTTGGTACACGGAAGGAACTCAGTACTTATCTATTAAACGAGTGAAGAAATGAAGACTATAATGGTTATTTCTATTAACCATAATATTATGGACGTTTGTTGCTTATATTCTACCATAAGCTGTTGTGTGAATTCAACGACCTGGTCTTCCTCATTTTCTTACTGCCCAGAGCCCAGCAATTACTTGGCACATTGTAGGTGATAGAAAAACGGTGGCTGAATGAATGAGAGAATGCTTCCATTCTGTCTTCAACACCTTTACAACAGAGTTTCATTACACCAAAAATGAAAATGCTTGTTAATGAGCTCTCAATATAAATACCCATGTTGACTGCCAAGAAAAAAAAGAAAGAAAAAAACCTTTGAATCTCTTATCATAATGGATCTAAGACTTTCTTTGCCTTTTATTTATTTTATTACCACAATCACCACTAGAAAAACTGCCAAAAGGAGAAAAGCAGAACTTTTTGGAGATAGGAGAAGGATATTTTCTATAATGATTTACATTTTCAGCAGCTCAACTATTTTATAGTTCAGGATCATTACATAAAGCTCAGAAAGTGACTTTATTAACTTTATAAGTAGGATAGACCTTGGAGCAGAATTTTCTTTCTCCTTTCACTTTGTCCCCAGAGCCCAAATTTAGTCTTTTGTGTTTTCATGCTTTTGCAGCATGGACAGCCATCCAAGTGATTTATCCGTTGGTATCTCTGAGATAGTGTATACAGTTCTGTGACTCTTCGGGAAGGATATGCGTGTGCCAGCATGTTATATTTATGTCCAGATCTTCAAGTTGCTTATGATTATTTTTTTCTAGTAGTATAATGAGAAAGTTATTTATGTGTCTGTCTCTGTCACTAAATAAAAAGTAATTTGAAGGTAAATACCATGTCCTTTTCATTATTTAATCCCCAGAAAATTGTACAGGGCCTGGTGCAGAGTAGGGAACCAACACATATTTGTTGAATTAGCAAACCATTTTTCTTACTGAGATCTTCAGTATTTTGTTCATGATAAATACCCAGTTTGTGGGTATTTTATTTTGTGAGTGCCAAAAATCATTGTTACTTTAATTCCTTCAGTATTCCTGAAATCTAAAGGGCTTATTCCCTTGTTTTGGAAATGGACAAATTAATGATCTTTAATGATGGATACTGAATCCTAAATTTGTACCACAAAAGAAATATACTATTTTGTTAATGAAATCTTTAAGAAAACATCCTGTGTTTTATTGCAGAGTATTTATTAGATTTTTGGGGGGTTAATATGTTTTTTATGAGTTTAATAAAAATTTCACTGAGAGTTTGTTAGATACAGATAAATATCAAGGTGCCAGACTAATGTTTTACATTCCTAAATTTTATTTTTCAAATGAATCTTTATTTTTCTTTGGATTTATTAACACACAATGTTGCAATTTTTAAAATGAAATTGAATCATATTGCACACACTATTTTGCAATTTCCCTTTTTTCACTTAATAATATATCTAAACAGTTAAGTGTAAAAAGTGTTTCAAGAAAATAATCTACCTTTTTCTCTTTAATTGCTACGTTAAACTTTTAGATGTTCATTATTCCCATACTCCTATTTTGAATTCAGTTATCATACTTATACTTTCTCCCTAAGTAGATTTTGAGCACCATACCTTTTACACACTGCCTGAAACATACACACAAGCATCAATAGAAGCTTTGAGGGAGTGGGTGTAGTTCAGTTAGTTGAGTACCTGCTTCCCATGTATGAGGTCCCTAGTTCAATCCCTGATGCTGTCCAAACAGACAAGCAAGCAAGCAAACAAACAAACAAATAAATAAATGATGCTATGAATGACAGAATGAGTGAGTGAGTGAATGGGCATCCATCCCGGAACTTCCTGTCTACAAAGCCTGTGCTCTTTCCAAGCATGGAAATGCCGAGAGGTTTTCATATTCTTGTTAATTATGGCTACATAACTTTTAGTTTTATTTTATATGTTTAGTTCAATGTTTAGTAAAAGGACATAAGCATTAATTAATCAGTGTTTTAGATCTTTTATTGGAGCTCACTGATTTTCAAAATTAAAAAGAGTGATAAACATTTAAAGACAGCTTTATTTCACTTCTCTGCCTTATTTCTCAATCCATTCTTTCCCTAACCATTTAAGAAGAAAAAGTGTTTCTAAATCTTAAAATAATTATGAATAATCAAGCAATGCATAATAGAGACTGCTAGTTATCCACCAGTGGTTGATTCTGTGGATAGAGGAGTCTCAGATTTGTTGTCATTTGCAGACATGGCCAATTCATGTAAGTGGAAGCAACTGTGGCAGTTTTCAAGGACCTTCCTCAGGAGACAGCAGCATATGTGTATCCCTTCTCTCGCATCTTCTCGCCCTGTCTCTGTTCTGCTCTATGGAATACCGAGCTGTTTTCTTGTATGTGAGGTTGAATGTCAAGATAAATAAGCCGGGTTCCTGACAATACGGAGCAGCATGCCAACCAGGAAACACTTTCTGAACATTTCCACGAAAGAAAAATGAACTTCTGTCTTCCTAAAGCTATGGTTTTTGGAGGTTTCTCGTATCTGCTGCCAAACCTAATCTTGATAAATACAGAGAGTGAATCTGAAATTCTTAAGAAAGTCCTTTTAAGCTTGCTATCTGCCACAAATAACTTGTCCCTACTAATAGCATTGTGTGAAAGAAATCAGCTGCCTAAAACCAAGCAAAGCCTTCTAAATCTTGAAGGAAAAACAAAACAAGTAGAGGGAAATTTGCTCAGCAATGAGCAAACCCTTCTCATTCACCAATCTTTTTAAGCTCCATCATAAAGTATATTATTTTATGTGACTAAAATCGGCCTGGTTTTGACTACAGAATGTCCTTTTCACATCCACATTTGCACAACTGAGAGAAGAATACAAGCATCAAGACAGTTTTATAGTTTATTCGATAAATTAATGTTTATCTCTCCTCTGAGAAGTAGATATTAGAAGAAAGAGTAGACAAACAATACATCAGACTTAAAATACTCTCTCATTTCCAGAAAACAGTAGTCTTAATTGGTTACCTATACTCTTGACCTAGGTGAATGGATATTGATGTATCACTTCCAGCCCTCCAAAAAATCAAGCAGTCCATTCACTGACTGAAACAATATAAGCCTAATTGGAAAATCCACATGCAGAAAAAGTCCCAACTGCTGATTGGGAAACCTTAGGTAATTCAAGCAGAAATTTGTAGTGTGCAGTTGGGTTTGGGTTCAAGTCCCGTAGCACTCAAATTTCAGTATTATTCAGTTTCCTGAGGCACCCAAACATGGCCAGACTTAATAAACAGTATTTTCCTACACTTCCTGTATGATTTTTTTTTTTAGGTTATTACTCCATAATGCCTTTACTACAATTTAGATCAAAGTATCTCCAAATAAGGATATATTCACTGTGATCAGTTCTCCAGCCTACTTTAAAAAGAAATCTTTTTTGTTTGTTTGTTTGTTTCTGTTTTTCTTTTAATTCGCCTGCTTTTCTTATTGTGTATTTTGTTCCTTTTCGCTTGCTGTGGCATAAGGACTGAATGTTGATGGCTGAAAGTTTGGATTTCTTCCAAGCATTTATTTTGGGACAAGTTCTCAGTGTCTTGGCACGGATACCTACCTGCCAGCCCTGCTGCTCCCTGCTCCCCACAGCCACTATTTTCCCCATGTAGTGGGAAAGATGAGAGTTGTTTTAAGAATATCTGTACATTTAAGTATTTATAAAGCATTTCTAGGTAAACATAGACTAAAGCCTAGGGAGCTTATTAGGGATGACACAAGCTTTCTATTTTTAAATGAAGTATTCTTAAAAATACTTCCTTGTAGTTCTGTCATTAGAGTTGTCTCTATTTGAAACCTTCCTTAAAAGAGTCAATTCTTATGCAGAATCCTTTTTCGTCTTCACAGCATGAAGTATTTTACTTAAAAGAGTCCTTCTGGTATAAAATTTGCAATTTAAGGACTGCGACCCTTGTAGCTTACATGCAATTCTCTGCTCTTTTTCTACATCCCACTATTCATTTGGAATTGGGATTCTTAATGTTTTTCACTTTCTGTTTCCATGCCATGATAACCTGAGTATAGAGAAGCTTTGAAATGAAAGCTAGAAGCCATGAATATTAATAATCTTTGACCAATCAATTGATCTCTACATTTCTTACAAGTAAGATATAGGCACGATTAGAAGTCAGCTAACTTTTATGTTTATTTGGGCTAGTCTGTTAAAGTCAGGGAAAGAGTGGTGGATAATGAATGCATGAAAGAATTGCAAAGGAAGGAGTCCTCAGTTCTTATCATTTAGTCAGCTTGTGTCAAAGAAAGGAAGACCAGTTTTGCCAAACACCATCACATGATTAGTGTAAAAAGACTTATGCAGCCTTCCTGCTGAGGAGTGTAAGATTTTTTTCTAAACGCATTCCATAATATTAGTGATTTTTCTGCAGTCCTAAGAAAATAGGTAAAATAATACCATAACTATTTCTCGATGTATTTGTTTAAAAAAATAAGGTAAAGTATCCTCTTTCATGCTTCCTCAAATTTTTCACTTCCTTTCAGGCCTAATTTTAGTTCAGTGTTAGGATATATTGCCTGCATTTAGATAGATGATAGATAGTCTTATGACACTGCTGACCTAATACTTCATTAAATATAGTGTTGTTATTGTTTGCTAGAATTTTTTTAATACCCTCTATCTTCTAAAGTGGATTTTAATTTACTGAGAAAATGGACTACATAGTCACATTTCCTCTCAAAGTCTTATCTATTAACACAGAATAAATCTTCATATATAATTAATGATTTGACCTGCTTTATACTACTTAGGCATTGGAATACATAAATATAACTGCAGGGTCAGCTCATATTAGGCTATGTAAGTAAATAAGAATGAGCTAATTCTGGTCCGTTTCTCAAGACTACTATTTCCTTTAAATTGAACTTTATTTATTTATTTATTCTTTAACGATTTATTTATTTATTTAATTCTCCCCCTCCCCCGGTTGTCTGTTTTCTGTGTCTATTTGCTGCGTCTTGTGTCTTGTTTCTTTGTCCGCTTCTGTTGTCGTCAGCGGCACGGGAAGTGTGGGCGGCGCCATTCCTCGGCAGGCTGCACTTTCTTTTGTGCTGGGCAGCTCTCCTTACGGGGTGCACTCCTTGCGTGTGGGGCTCCCCTACGCGGGGGACACCCCTGCGTGGCACGGTACTCCTTGCGCGCATCAGCACTGCGCATGGGCCAGCTCCACACGGGTCAAGGAGGCCCGGGGTTTGAACCGCGGACCTCCCATGTGGTAGACGGACGCCCTAACCACTGGGCCAAAGTCCGTTTCCCTAAATTGAACTTTATTGTGATGAGTGTAACACGGGGTGTATAGCACCATTACGTGAAGTCACAAAAATCTTTTAAGTTATGAAGAATCAATCAATAACTAAAATTTTGCCGTCATAATATTTTACATTGTACAATGCTCTACACTTTTCAAAAATGTTTTCACATGCTTTGTCTAGGTAGACACAAAACATATATATATTTTAAAGATTTGTTTATTTTCCCCCTTTCCCCCACCCCTTGCCCTGCTATTTTTGCTGTCTATGTCCATTTGCTGTCATATGTCACCAGGATCGAATCCCAGTGAATCCTAGAGGAGAAAAAATGAGAAGAGAAGACAAAAAGAGAAATAGATAAGAATATGACACAAAACATATTTTAAAGTTACAAAACATTATTTCATTATAAATATTAGATTTTACTTGAAATCCTTTGAGAGATAATATCTAGTGGTGGAAATATTAGAATCAGACTGCCTAGGTTTGAATTCTGGCTCCCTCACTTATAAGCTGTGTATCCTTTATTAAATTACTTAACCTCTCTGTGTCTTATTTTCCTCATCTGTAAAATAGAATGATTATAATGGTTGATTGTGACACTTAAATGAGCATACCTGTAAAGCATTTAGAATTATGCCTGACACAATTAGCCTTGAATAAGTGTCTGCTTTTATTACTATTTGGGAAAATTTTTTAGCCAAAATCTTGGTGTTCCATACAAAAGTCATTGATTTAAATGTATTATGATTTCTAGTTTAATTCAGATTTATTACTTCAAATTTTATTTGAATATTGGATCAGTTGTGATAGTGATAGTTTTATTTCTATAACGAAAGAAACGGGTATAACCACAGTGTCTTTTTTTTTTTAAAGATTTATTTATTTAGTTACTTCCCCCGCCCCGGTTGTCTGTTCTCTGTGTCTATTTGCTGCGTCTTGTTTCTTTGTCCGCTTCTGTTGTCGTCAGCGGCACGGGAAGTGTGGGCAGGCTGCACAGCTGCACTTTCTTTCACGCTGGGCGGCTCTCCTTACGGGGTGCACTCCTTGCACGTGGGGCTCCTCTACGTGCGGGACACCCCAGCGTGGCAAGGCACTCCTTGCGCGCATCAGCACTGTGCGTGGGCCAGCTCCACACGGGTCAAGGAGGCCTGGGGTTTGAACCGTGGACCTCCCATGTGGTAGACGGATGCCCTAACCACTGGGCCAAGTCCGCTTCCTGGCTGAAGTGTCTTAAACGTCTCTATCAACTACCCCTTACCTAGCACACAGGACAATTTTTTATTATGTGCTCAATTAACACTTGCTTATTGTTCATTAATAGTATAATTCACTTTCTATTTCTGGATAATTATTTAATGGAAGGCGTTTAAATTGGGTCTCTTCTGTTTAAATTTGTTTTGCTTGCGCAAGTATTGTGGGCAAGCTGATTTTTTTTTTTTGTCAACTGAAACATACATGCAAGGCTGTTTTTTTTTTTAACTCACAATCACACAGTTTACTACTAAAATATATTTTTAACCAGAAAATAGAATGAGGTTAGAGAATGGAGAGCTGAGGGTTAACTGTGCAGAATTGATAAAAAGGATTGGAAATGAAGAGAAAAGATGAAAGCATGATATAATAGTTACAAACACATATACGAGTATCACAGTAGTTTAAAGAGAAAGACTAAGGTCATGTAAATTATTAAAAGGAAAGCTAAAAAACGTAACATGGGACTATATAGCATAATAAAACTGCATGTGAAATATGAATATGTGTAAAATTGCATATGTAAGACCATTTCTCTTTGAAACTGTACATATATATATATATATATATATTTTTTTTTTTTTTCCCTTCTTCTTTTCTTTTGAGGTACTGAGGGCAGGGATTAAGCCAGGACTTTGTATGTGGGCACTCAACCACTGAGCCACAGCAGCTTCCCTGGGTTGGTATTTTCATTTGTTTTGCTTGTTGTTCATTTTTGTTTTTTCATGAGGCACCGGGAACCTAACCTGGATCTTCCATGTGGGAGGCAGGAGCTCAACTGCTCGAGCCTCATCTGCTCCCTAATATGTATTGATATTTCAAGATGTTATTATCGAGCAACAAAAACATGCTAAGTGAAAGAAAACCAGACACAAAGCACTACATACTGTAGATTCCATTTATATCATATGTAAATATAAATCAATTTATAAAGATGAAAATAGATTAGTGGTTATGTAAGGTTGGGGAAGGAGGGAGGGATTGAGAGGTGACTGCTAAAGGGTAGAGAGGTTTTCTTTTCAGAGTAATGAAATTGTTCTAAATTTTTGTGGTGATGAATGCACAACATTGTGATTATACTAAAAGCCATTGATTATATACTTTGGATAGATCATGTGGTATGTGAATATACCTCAATAAAGCTGCTTTAAAAATAAATAAGCAAGAATAGCCAGAAATAGCAGTTATGTATAACTGGGGAAGCATAGAGAGATTGAGGTGAAGAATTTTCTTGTTTGTTTGTTTTTTGATTATTATTATTATTGAAATAATCAAAATGTTCTAATAATGATTGAAGTGATGAATGCACAGTTACGTGATTATACCAAATACCATTGATTGTATACTTTGGATGAATTGTTTGCTTTATTAATAATAAAATTGATTTGCTTAAAAAAACTACTAGCACTAAACCCTACTAAATATTTCTGCATAAAATATTGTATGTTAATAAATTATCTTAAATTATAGACATTCACATCTTGATGTTTTTAATTAAAAGATGATTAATTACTTAGATGTAGATATATATATTTTTAAAAGTATGAATATCTTTCTAATGTCACTCGATTCCCTCAATAAGTATCCCAGCAATCCTATTATCCAGAGGTTTGTTACATACCATTTCTGTTTTTTTCTCTGCCTATATAAGAGTAGTAATATATCTGTATATAGGCATACCCAGTTATAGAGAAAATTTTTCCATAAATTGGGATTATGTCATGTATGGTCTGCTGCTTGCTTTTTTTCCTAAATACATCACATGCGTCTTACTAGATTAATACATAAAATTTTGGCTTCATGCTTTCCTTTTATGTCTGTGTGTGAAACATACCAAAAACTGCACTGAAGCATGTAAAAACATGTGTATAACTTTTTATATATATAAATATATGCATAGTGAATGTCCATGTATCCACTGTTCAGTTTGAGTAAAACATTGCCAGTACGTTGGAAGCCCTGTTTGTGCTGTTTACTTTCTCCCCCCCTTGCTTTCTTTTATTTATTTATTTATTTATTTATTTATTTATTTATTTATTTATTTATTTATTTGTGTGTGTGCTCTTTTCTTAACTGCACTGGTATTCCAGTTTGTGTTTATACCTTAATTTATTTATCGCTTTACTCTTCAATAGATATTTATGTATTCCTAATTTTTGCTGTTACTAACAATGCTGAAATGAATATCCTCTACTTTATTTTCACATTCTCTTGTAACTGTGTCTATTGGAAAGACTCCTGGAAATGGGATTGCTAGATCATAGGATACGTACTTTTTATATTTTAATAGGGAAAACTATATTGCCTTCCAAAAGTTTGTACAACACTCTATGCTTTTCAAAAGTGTTTTCACATGTTTTCAAATTTATACTTTTATCAGCAATATGAGAGAGCTAATTTCCCCACATCCAGCCCCTACCCAATACTTGCTAATCAATATTTTTAATTTTCCTTATTTGATTAGAAAATATATCACATTTATTTTAATTTGTAATGCTTTAGCTGGTAAGTTTCAGTATCCTTTCATATATTTATCATATATTTATAGTTCTTTGGTGAATCGCCTGTTCATCATCCAAATACATTATTTTATTGATTTGTGTTTGTTAATTTGTAGGAATTGTTTTTAAAACAAATATATAAATCCTTTGTCTATTTTGTGTCAGAATTCTTTTCTTTTGAGTATATTTTTAAGGACTTTATTTTTTTAATTTTTAATTTTTTAAATACATTTTAATGTTTAATATATTTAAGACGTTTAATATGCTAGAAAAGAAATGTGTTCTCTCTATTTTTTTCATTCTCTGCTAATTATATCCTGTTTGTTGTTTAGTTCGTATGCACGAAACAACCAAGCATTGCCAAGAACTTTTAGCTGTTCTCAGCTTTTAGTAAACCTAAAGATTTTGAAAGAAGATGGGCATTCTTTAGCTTCCAAAAATGTTGACTCTGGACTCTGCAGCCATTAAGTAATAATAGACTGCTCACTGACTTAACGGTCAGAATCATAGAATGATTAGAACAACATGATTATGTGAAGAAAACAGCATGGGGTCGTCTAGGGCCAAGTTTGACTTGGATTGCATTCCGTGACCTACTTTCTAAGATTGCTTTTGTCTCTATGGATAGAACATGTACCAATTTTCCCTAGAGACTATTAATAGGGACTCTCTAAAACTTGAAGGTTTTTAGGAAGTCATGTGTCAATGATTCTAACCTCCCCAGCAACATTATTAATGTGGTTAATTTGTTGACATCTATGTGATAAGAAGAAATTTATAATGTACAAAAACCAACACAATATTACCGGAGGCCTTGACTTAGACAAATATTATAAGCTTCACTGCTATTTGTGTAAGTTATACAGGACATATCGTTTTGTTAATATCATACATATGTTTAATAGCAGCTTTATTGAGATATAGCTCACACACATACATTTCCCTTTTTAAAATATGCAGTTCAGTGGATTTTAGCATGTTCATGGAGTTGTGCAACCATCACCACTATTTAATTTCAGGACATTTTTATCATCCCCAATAGAAACCCCATACCCATTAGCACTCACTCCCGGTTACCCCATCACCCAACCTCTGGCACCATTAATTTACTTTCTGCCTCTATCAATTTTCCTATTCTGGATATTTCATGCAAATAAAATCATATAATATGTAGCCTTTTTGGTTGGCTTCTTTCACTTAGCATAATGTTCTCAAGGCTCATCCATATTGTAGCATGTATCCGGATTTCATTCCTTTTTTTGACAAATAATATTCCATTGTATATATATACCACATTTTAAAATCTATTAATGAACATTTTGAATTGGCTCTATTTTTTGGCTATTGAATTATACTACTAGGTACATGAGTGTACATATTTTTGCATGGATATATGTTTTCAGTTCTCTTGGGTATATACCTAGGAGTAGAATGGCTTGATCATATGGTAACTCTGTTTAACATAGAGTATCTGCCAAACTGTTTTCCAAAGTGGTGGCCCATTTTACATATGCGTGATCATATGGTAACTCTATGTTTACATTTGCTTGATCATATGGTAACTCTACGTTTACATATGCTTTATCATATGGTAACTCTATGTTTACATGTGCTTGATCATATGGTAACTCTTGATCATATGGTAACCATATGCTTGATCATATAGTAACTTTATGTGTGACATAGAGAAATTGCCAAACAGTTTTCCAAAGTGGTGGCTTATTTTACAAGCCCACCAACAATGTGTGAGGGTTTCAGTTTCTCTACATCCTCATCAACACTTGTTATTATCTGTCTTTTTTAATTTTAGCCAGCCTAATGAGTATGAGTGGTATCTCATTGTGGTTCTGATTTGCATTTCCCTAATGACTAATGATGTTGAACATCTTATCGCCTTTGGAGAAATGTCTCTTCAAATCTGTTGTCCATTTTATAACTGAGTTGCTTGTCTTTTTATTGTTGAGTTATAAAAGTGCTTCATAATTCTGGATGTAAGTCACTTATCTGATATATGATTTGTAAATATTTTCTCCCACTATGTGGGCTGTCTTTTCTCTTTCTTGATTGTACCCTGGAAGCACAAAAGTTTTAATTTTAATGAAGTTCATTTTATCTATTATTTATTTTGTTGGTCATGCTTTTAGTGCTATATCTAAGAAACTGTTGCCAAATCCAAGGTCAAAATGATGTACTCCTTTGTTTTCTTCCAAGAGTTTTAAACTTTTAACTCATATTTAGGTCAATGATCCATTTTGAATTGAGTTTTTGTATGTACTAGGTAGGGTGTATTTATATTTTTTAAGGAATTCTCAGATTAAGAACATGGACAGAAACATGGTCTCTATAAAAATTTAAAGTGATCATTAAGACCAGTCTTGAGAGCTATAACCTACAAATACAGAATAAGAGCTACCAATAGCTCTCATATTCTAAGAAACCTCTATGGAGACTGTATTAGTCAGCCAAAGGGGTGCTGATGCAAAACACCAGAAATTGGTTGGTTCTTATAAAGGGTATTTATTTGGGGTAGGAGCTAACAGATACCAGGCCGTAAAGTGTAAGTTACTTCCCTCACCAAAGTCTATTTGGAGCAAGATGGCCGCCAATGTCTGCAAGGGTTCAGGCTTCCTGGGTTCCTATGTTCCCAGGGTTTGCTTCACTCAGATTTCAAGATTCCTTCCTTCCTGGGGCTGGCTTCTCTTTCCTCTGTGTGCTGAATTCCCAGGGTTCCAGTTTAAGTCTTCAGCATCAAACTCCAAAATCAAAACTCCAACATTAAAAGCACCTCGCATCAAAAGTTCCAACTCTGTCCTTTGTCATGCCTTTTATCTGTGAGGCAAGGGGTGGGGAAGGAACGCCCTAATGATGTGGCCCAATCAAAGCCCTAGTCATAACTCAGTCATGCCCAGTAATGCACCAGATTACAAACATAATCCAACATCTATTTTTGGAATTCATCAATTATATCAAACTGCTACAGAGACTAATTTTAGCTTCTCCTCTCTTTTGATATAGCTGAGAAAGGGAGAAAGGAAGGAAAAGAGGGCGAGAGAGAGGGAGGAAGGGATGGATGATTAATATTATGTGAATAAAAAAAATAAGTCTTTGGCAGTGAAAAAGTAATTGTTTCATGAGGCCAGCATAACCTTGTCAGCAAAAGCCCAGGAAATTATGAGAAAGGAAAATTCCTGGAAAAAAGAAAACATGATTATCTCAATAGATGCAGAAAAAGCACTTGATAAAATTTAACATCCTTTTATGGTTTAAACATTTTTTACTAACTTATGAATAGAAAGGAACTCAGTTAATCTGATAATAAGGGTGTCTACAAAAAAACCCACCATTATCATATACTATTCTTAATGGAGTTATGCTAAAAGCGGTTCTTTGCAATCTGGCCTATAGCAAAGATGATCACTATCACCACCTACATTCAACTGTATTCTGGAGGCCTCAGCAAGTGTAATAAGGAAAAAATGGGCCACATCATTAGGGCGTTCCTTCCCCACCCCTTGCCTCACAGATAAAAGGCATGGCAAAGGACAGAGTTGGAACTTTTGATGCGAGGTGCTTTTAATGTTGGAGTTTTGATTTTGGAGTTTGATGCTGAAGACTTAAACTGGAACCCTGGGAATTCAGCACACAGAGGAAAGGGAAGCCAGCTCCAGGAAGGAAGAATCTTGAAATCTGAGTAAAGCAAACCCCGGGAACATAGGAACCCAGGAAGCCTGAACCCTTGCAGACATTGGCAGCCATCTTGCTCCAAATAGACTTTGGTGAGGGAAGTAACTTATACTTTATGGCCTGGTATCTGTAAGCTCCTACCCCAATTGATTCATTGGAAATGAATCAATAAAATTGCCATTATTTATGAATGCAATTGTGTTGAGTGAAAATTTTAAATTTTTTTAAAAGAATCTGGTTAAATGATTGGAAATAGCTAGGCTAATTCATATGAGCTCATTATAAAGCAACCAACTGCAACCTGAAATCACTACATCAATAGCTCACAGTCATCTCAAACTTAACATAGACCAGACATTTGATTTTTTTCCTCTAAACTTGCCTTCCTCCATCTCAGTGTTTCATGTCTCTGTAAAGGTACCATCACCCACCTACTTACCCATGCCAGAATTAAAGGGTGGGACTACTTCTGGCCCATATACTGCCCTTTTGCAAATTAGAAAAAGGCACTCTTTCCTACAAGTGTATGTAACTCTATGTCAGGAGGGATTTCAGCATCCACTGGCCACTGTCAGCCAGGTGCTCTTGTGTGCTGCACAGCAGTACATGGCAGCCCTGCCTCGAGCTTTCCTTTATCCTTCCATACCCCAAACACAATTCATTAACAAATATTGCCAAGTCCATCTCCAAAATATATCTTGAACTCCTCTTTTCTCTTCTTCTCTACTTCTTCCAGCGTAGGTCAAGCCACCATTATCTCTCATCTTGACTATTGCATAGCAGCCTCCTAGGTGGTCACTCCATTTCACTCCTGCTCTCCAATCCATCTCCACATAGCTGGTGAAGTGATAATCTTAAAACATAAATCTAACCACATCAATCCCCTTCTTAAAATCCTTCAATGGCTTCTGATTTCACTTAGAAAAAAATTCACTCACCATGAACCACAAGACCTGCATGATCTGACCCTCTTCGTCTCCAGCCTCATCTTGTGCCAACTGCCTCTTTGTCCACTCGGCTCTAATCACACTGGCCTTAAGTTTAATGAATAGGTCTAAGATCCTTCCTGCTTTTTGCACATGCCAGTCTCTCTTTTTGGAATAATAAAAATAATGCTAATAATGATAACTAGCCTTTATTTTGCTCTTGCTATGTGTCAGGCACTGTTCTAAGTAAACTACACACATGAACACACTTAATTCTCAGAACAGCAGCATGAAATAGGCAGTGTTGCTCTCCACATTTTACAGATGAGAAAATAAAGGTACCAAGAAGTTAAATCATTTGCCCAAGGTCCCACGGCTTGTCATTGGTGTAACCAGGTTGAGCTTCTCCACACTCTTCACATAGCAGCCTCTTCTCCTCTAGGTCTTGGCATGTTAGTCCCTCCCTCTGGGAGACCTTCCCTGACCATGGTCTTTAGTGTAGGTCCCACTGTTAGCAACCTACAGACACGAACATGCTGCCTGCGCCTCATCTGTGCCCTTCGTAGTGCTTAGAGCAATTTAATGTTACTACTTTTATCTTCTTTTTTTAATTTAATTTTTAAAAAGATATTTAGATTACATAAATATTACATAAAAAATATAAGGGATTCTCATATGCCCTTCTCCCCATGCTGCCCACATTTAACCCCATTAACAACATCCTTCATTAGTGTGGTACATTCATTGCAATTGATGAACACATTTTGGAGCACTGTCACTAAGCATGGATTACAGTTTACATTGTAGTTTACACTCTCTCTCTCACACAATTCTGTAGGTTATGGCAAGATACATAATGGCCTGTATCTGTCATTATAATGTCATTCAGGACAATTCCCAAATGCCCCCCCATATTATACCTGTTTTCCCTCTCTTTAACCTCAGAACCTGCAGTGACCACTGCCTCCACATCAATGATACAAGTTCTTCCATGGCTAGAATCACAATAAGTCTATAGTAGAATACCAGTAAGGCCACTCTAGTCCCTAGTTCATTCCCCAGTCCTGAGGATGCTGGGATGGTGGTGCACACTCCACCTACAATTGAGAGGAGGCTTCAGTCCCATAGGGCCGATGGATGGGACTCTTCTGCTTGCAGTTATAGGATTTCTTGGTTCCTTGGTATGGTATTAATAGTTGTCCATCCCCACCTTCCTGCCAGTTGTCCTGGATGAGTCCAGTGAACTGAAGAGTAGGTTGTGCAACTCCATTGAGGCTCAGGGCCCAGCTGGCACGTGGACCGTGTAAAGATTCAAGCCTCTTGGAAGTACACCTACCAACTCCAGGACCAACTATAGGTTCAAATAGAAGGGACCTGAGAGTCATGTGTAGGGAAACCACAACTGAATCCAATTCTGTCACACTGGGAAGCACAAACCCCAAAGAAGGGCCCACTGGCAGGGCACCAAACTCCTGAGCTATCTTCCCTGACCATAGTGCCTGGTTTATCTTCTTTTTTTGTCTGCCTCTCCCATTAGAAAGTAAGCTCCATGAGGGCAGAAACTTAATGTACAACCGTCAATATGCTAAATGCTTTAAAATAGCAGATGATGGAAGAGAACACCTTTTTAAGGTCTAGCACATTGCTTTGCACACCGGGGCCACTCAATAAATGTTTATAGAATAGATTAGAATAATAGTTCTTTCCTGTTCCTGCAGAAAAATAAGCCTCTTCCAATTTTAAACTAAATGAAAATGCTGAAATTACTCCTCAATCAACCTAATGGTTTTACTAGAAATTTGCTACCTATGTTTGACTTACTGTAAAGATCATATAACCAGACAGACAGGAAGGGAAGTGTCTAGCTGAGAATTAAAGATAAGGTAATAAAGTTCTCTTTTCAGAAGAACTCACTTTTAAGGCCTTTTCTAATTCTGGGCTCATTTACATGGCTGTAGTATTAATCATTACTTGACTTCAATTAGTGATTTAGTTAGGAAATAAATATCCAATATTCTTTTTTGTTGTTGTTGTTAAATGACTTAATTTATGCTGATGTTCAGCCAGGATTTTTACCAGAAGTGGCAGAAACAGACAGGCTAATTTAAGGAAAGGGTTTTTATTGAAAGTGTATCAGGCTCACAGAACCAAGATCAGACCTGGGAATAGGCAGGAGCTGAAGGTCATCTGAGTCGAAAAAGCAAGAAGTAGCACGACAGTAACCTCTTTGGCACTGGTCATGGATGGTCCCTTCAGGGTGCTGCTACGTCCTGCTGCCACGATCACCCAGTCCTTCACTCACCCAAAATACAAAATCACACGAGAAAGCATCTGATTAACCTAGCCCATGTATTCGGCTTCCCAAGTCTTAATTCTCACATTGAGACTACACAGTTAATTCCCCCAAAGGAAACCAGAGAAATGAATGCTGAGAGGCCAAAAACAATAATGCCATTTACAATTATGTAGGGAAAAACAGAACCAGATGTTTTTATATTTTCTTATTTTTGAACTTAAGAATTTCATTAATGCATAGATTTTACCCAAGCATGCAGATCAGAACTTTAGTGGGGATTATATGCTTCCTTTAGCCAAACACTCTTATTCTGACTTAGACATTAAGCAGGAAATAAATGTGCCTGTTCTCATTGAAGAGAGCAATATACATGATAAACATTTGTGAATAAGTCATGTGTGAAACGGCTTGTCAGAATCAAAAGCCAAGAATGTGTCCGTGCGTTTGACAAAAGCAGATAAGGTTGTTTCATTTAGATCATGATCCAACCATAATTTCCAGTGCCAGTTGACCTCTTCACATGGGTTTCCATGTCCTAGGGTTTAGTTTCAGACATTTTGAATTTGAGCTGAAGTTCATTATGTCCAAAACTAAACTCGTCTCTTCCAAACCTGCTACTTCTGTTTTCACAATCCTGAGAAATTCACCACTATCCAGTCTATTCACGCCATCCAGAAACCCAGGACTCAAATATGACTTTCCTATCATTCATCCTACACAAGCAGTCACATCACTTCAAACTGTCAATTCTCCAAATCGCTTGTCAAATGTATATCTTTCTCTCCATTCCCCCTTGCCAGTGTCCTGGTTCAGATTCATGGCATCTGTATTTCTTACCACCTAACATCTTCTGGTTTTGCCTGATTTCAGCACATCCATATATTCCACCACGTTTCCTCACATTATCCAAACTAAATTCTGAACATATACTGATTTTTTTTATGTAGCTCAGATTTTAACATTAATTTATAAATCTTTCCCCCAGCATCCATCTCTTTTCTGCCTATTTGCTGGCTAACCTTCTACCCTGTCCTTCAAGACTCAATTTTATTTTTTCCTGAAGGCTTTCCCATTTCAACACTGCCATCCCTAAGTAAATGCAGGGGTTTCCTCTGAGCAATCATAGCACTACGCATACCTCCCTAGACCATTTACCTCTTCCTTGTTTGTTCATGTGTCTGTCTTTCCTCTTAAACTGGGAGCTCATTCACGATTGTGTTTCCTCACTTACTGCATTCATGTAGTGCTTGGTACACAGTAGGCAACAGTACATGTTTGCTTAACTCATGAATGAAGTCCACATCATTGAAAATAACACATAGATAAAAATGAGCCTGTGGTGGAAGCGGATGTGGCTAAACTGATTGGGCTCCCATCTACCATATGTGAGGCCCTGGGTTCACTTCTCAAGCTGGCCCTCCACTGACGGCCCCTGCCTGTGGAGAGTTGACGGCCCGTGCCCACGGAGAGCTGGCGCAGTAAGATGAGGCAACAAAGGGAAACAAGCAGGCACAGAAGAACTCACAGTGAACGGTCACAAAGAGCAAACAAATGGCAAGGATGGGGGGGATAAATAAATTAAATAAATCTTAAAAAAAAAAATGAGCCTGTGAGAAACTCCAGAAACCAAGCTGAGAGAGTGCCTGTTTGTCCTGACCCTGTCTCGCCTTTTCCCTCAGCCACATTGCTGCCCCCAAAGGGAAGAGGCTTCAGTAAACCAGCCCTTGTCATATCTCAATTTCTGGACCCTCTTCTCTCTCCCTCTTACCAACTTTGTTAACTTGGTGCATTTACCTAGCATACAAACTGGCTTCAGCTCTCATTTCTAGCTCAGGACTTGCCTCCAAGATCTAACAATGGATTTGGCCCGTTCAATTGTGAACCTCAGTGTTGCTCCTTTCCCAAAGTTTGTTCTTTCTTCTGCATGCTATTCTAAGTAACTACACCCTAAGTCAGCCATTGGCCTCAGTACCATGCCTCAGTGTTGATCTTCTTGGTCCACATTTCTTTAAAGGTCAGAATGAAGAAAGGAAGGAATATTTTAGAATATCAGTCTAACTTAGGAAAAAAAGAAGAGTCATGGGAGAGATCCAGAGTACAACTTTTAACTATTTTATCTGGAAACACCTCTTTGCTTAAAGTCACTTTTAATAATTTAGTGTTCACATATAACATGTGTGCACACACACATTCATTCTTCCATTTGTTTGTTCTTTATTCATTTTATCGAGCCCTTTCTGATCACCATTCACTATGGCAGACTCTGGGATAAAAATATTTTAGAATAAAGACATTTTCCTGCCCTTCACATGGCTCATACTTTGGGAGTAAGATATAGTTCTATGAATAATAATAAAAAAGAAGATAAATGTGCCACTAGAAATATGCACAGGTCCAATAGAAGAGAAGATATGTTGTCTTAAAAGAGACATTTAGTACCTGACAAAGACCAAAAATGTTAAATATTTCATTAAATGCTCTCCTTAGTCTCTCTCCAACACTAACTTTTCCAAACTTGTGTCCTTTCTTTCTTTATTATTATTATTATTATTTATTTATTTATCTCCCCCCCACCCCCCAGCTGTCTGGGTTCTGTGTCCATTCGTTGTGTGTTCTTCTGTGACTGCTTCTATCCTTATTAGTGGCACCGGGAATCTGTTTCTTTTTGTTGCATCATCTTGCTGCATTAGTTCTCCGTGTGTGTGTGGTGCCATTCCTGGGCAGGCTGCACTTTCTTTCGCGCTGGGCGGCTCTCCTTACGGGGTGCACTCCTTGCGGGTGGGGCTCCCCTACACAGGGACACCCCTGCGTGGCAGGGCACTCCTTGCGCGCATCAGCACTGTGCATGGGCCAGCTCCACACGGGTCAAAGAGGCCCTGGGTTTGAACCTTGGACCTCTCATGTGGTAGACGGACGCCCTATCCACTGGGCCAAGTCTGCTTCCCTTGTGTCTTTCTTTATCCCATTACACACTCTTAACTCCAACCATACATGGGAATATCATGGAGGAGTTCCATCAGGAAAATTACAGCAGCTATTATTTTGGGGAGATATTTTTAAATATTTAAATGAGCACCAAAAGAGCTATGGCAACAGCTTGTACTTTCTATAAAGTTTTGTAATTCAAGATTGTAAAGGAAGGCTGATTTATTAGGCAAGGGGTGGATGTGAGAGAAAAACCTCATGTTAAATATAGTCAGCTTCTATCAGGGTTATGCACAATCTCAAATGGCAAATAATTTTAATTTAGTTCCACAGATAATTTAAAAGTCATCTATAGTTGAATTTAGAATGCATTTTCTGCTTTCCTGCTCCACCATCTCCCCTAGAAGATATACCCTATAGATTTTCCCTTTTTTAGGCTAATGTTACCATTTTAAAATTAAAATTTTAAATTAACGTGCATTTCCTAACCACATGCCAATGTTGATAGGTTTGTGATGGATGATGAAGAAGGAAACTAAGGGCTAAAATCTGTCTTGTATAGTCCCCAAATGAATAACCAGATATATTTTTAAATGGTTGTTGTCACTTTTCTCATGCATTTGTGTGTGTGTAGTCAAGATGTGAACAGCTTGCAGAAAAATAGTCTAACACCAGAAAGGTCTATGAACCGTGAAGCAGCAGCGTTCACACGTAGTAGATTAGGATCCACCTTTGGGTGGAGTTATACTACTGCCAACGAATTTAACTGTTGTGGTTTATTCTAACACTTACTGTCACTTTGAACGATTAGGGTTTTTTGATGCAACGTTTGAAAGCAGCATTTCGCAAAAACCAAAACATCTACTTATAGCTGTCTGGCCCATTGAGTGCGTCACACCACAGACAACCTGCCCAGCACTTCTTTCCGGTTCCTGTTTTTGTCTGAAAAATGGCAATGTTTGGAATGAAAAATTAAGTATAAAAGGTCCCAAAGGTGAGTTCTTTGCAGTGAAAACAGAAGCAAATTTGGTTTTAAAATGAAACATAAAAAAGCATACAGTTTTCATTCCTTTTGAAAAGAAATGTAAATACATCTTCCCTGGTGAAACTTACAGCACAGTTACTCCCTCTTATTGTTACTTTTGTGTTTCCAGCCTTCAGCAGAACACTGGCTCTCCAGCCTTAGAGTGCAAGCCTGCTCCAGTTTCCCTTCGCCGTAGAGTGCAAGCCTGCTCCAGTTTCCCTTCGCCGGGCACGCTTTCCTTGGTAACTAACTGCACTGCTACCTCTATGTCCTCACTTTAATCTCATGACTCAACTAAATGCAATCTGACACTGCTCTAGAGAAACTTGATCAAAGATTGCCAATTTCTCAACCCAATTAGCTCCTTTCAGGCCTCGTTCTTCCTCTTTCTTGAAGTCTTCAAAGCCAAGTGTCCCAACACTCTTCTCTTGATTGTTAACTCTCAGACATCTTTCAATCCTCTTTTCCCATCTTTATCTGATTCTTAAATTATATTTGTGCTTAGAGCCTTTCTCAGACTCCTGTGCTTGGCCCTCTTCTTTCCTCATTCTATACTCTCACTGGACAATGTTGTTTTCCACAGGTTTTTTTTTTTTAACGCTGAAAAATACTTAAAAATACAAAAGTGATAACTGTCTATTGTAACAATACAATGGGAGTCAGCTGTTTTGGATTTTGTAGTAGGGTATCAAATAAAAGAGGAACTGTCTTCCCCTCATCCATTCCAATCCCATTTCCTAAAGTTAACAGCTTGGTCAGATGCCTTCATATATTTTTTTCTAAGCACGTGTGTGTGTTTACATATATAGGTTAATGATATATTATGCCTACATATATGTTTATATATATTTTTGTTACAAAATTGAGTCACACTAAATATTGTCCTGCAACATATTTTTCCTTTACAATCAAATCTCCGATGTCTTTCCCAATCTATGCCTATGGTGCTATTTAACCCTTTAAAAGTCTGCATAGTATTTCACAATATGGAAGAACCATACTTCTAAACTCCTTGTGGACATTTTCACATGCTTAACACACTTGGCTAATCAACTTCAGCAAATGAAAGTCCAACATTTTAATTTTCATTCTAAACTGTTCTTTTTGTATTCCGTATGAGATTGATGGCATTAACATCCTAATCACATACATAACCTGAAGATTACTCCTGCCATTTCCCCCCTATCACAGACATAGAATTTACTGTTTTTTAGAAATGTTTGCCTGGGTGTGGCACAGATGCTTTAGGCTCTGCATATCCCAAATGGAACATTCTCATTTGGTAGTACTGCTGAGCTTGTCAAATATTTACTACCTAAATAGCTTTTTTTAAAAAAAGATTTATTATTATTTTCTTATTTATTTCTCTCCCCTCCCCCCACCCCCAGTTGTCTGCTCTCTGTGTCTATTCGCTGTGTGTTTTTCTGTGACCGTTTCTATCCTTATCAGCAGCACTGGGAATCTGTGTTTCTTTTTGTTGAGTCATCTTGCTGCGTCAGCTCTCTGTGTGTGCGGTGCCATTCCTGGGCAGGCTGCACTTTCTTTCATGCTGGGCAGCTCTGCTTCTGGGGTGCACTCCTTGTACGTGGGGCTCCCCTATGCGGGGGACACCCCTGCGTGGCACAACACTCCTTGCGCGCATCAGCACTGTGCATGGGCCAGCTGCACACAGGTCAAGGAGGCCTGGGGTTTGAACTGCGGACCTCCCATGTGGTAGGCGGATGCCCTATCCATTGGGCCAAGTCTGCTTCCCCGTAAATATCTTTTGATTTTATTCAGTCTACTCTATCCTAATTATCACTGTCTTAATTTAGGATTTAATTATCTTTCATTTGGCCTGTTGCAGCAATCTCTTTACCATTCTCTCCTCTCCCCCATCGATCTGCTTTCATCTTTGTGATTTTTCTAAAGGGTAGCTCTCCCAGCTGCTATGCAACTTAAAAATTTTCCATGACTCCTATTTGGCCACAGAATATAGTTCGTAATCCTCGGCATGCAGTGTAAGGACTTCTTATCCCCTAACCAACTCTCCAATCTCATTTTCCATTAGTTCCCAGCTCCCTCTGGTATTTTATAGTTTTGCAACAGTAAAATACATGCACACAAATGCACAAAGTTTTTTGAGACGTCCCTGACCTTACACGAGTTAATTCCTATGCCATAGATGTCCCTTTGCATTTCTTTATCCTGAGAATGCCGGTTTATTTGTCCACTTCCTATTCATCCTTCACTCCCTCAATAGTCTTCTCTTATTCTATCTAACATAAATTACTTTGGCCCTGTCTGCTGTTTACTTTATACACACATTATTTCATTCATTCATGCAATATTACTGCATATTACATCATTTTATTTATTATGTATGTAACTGTAATATTATTTATCTATTTACTTAACTGCCATCCCTGGTTCTTGGATAGTAGGGACCAGGTATTAATACATTTTTGTATATTTTAGCACTTAGTATACAATTTACTGGGGTAAATTCAGTAAAATTGAGTAAATTGAGTTTTTATTCTATTGTTGTTTTCAGTATTCACATCAACCAGTTAACACCTGTTTACAGTGCCACTTGATCAATTATAGTGTCTCTCTGCACATTTCCTTTCATTCCCACCACCATCATCACAGTACAAGAGCTCATTCCCTTTCATTCATTCATTCATGTATTCATTCTGAAACAAATTGTTAAATATATTTGGTTTGGGGAGTACAGAGTTCTGGAAACACAATATCTGACTGTGATGATTAAGTTCATGTGCCAACTTGGCTAGTTGATGGTGGCCAGTTATTTGGTCAAACAAACACCAGCCTAATTGTTACTGTGAGCATATTTCATGCATTTAAATCATCAGTAAATTGATTGCATTGATGGCTGGCTGGCTGATGACATCTACAACAAACTGAGGAATTTGCCTTTAACAATGAGAGATGTCTCATCCAATCAGCTGGAAAAGTAATGATTTCAGCAGTCAAAAGAGAGAATTTCCATCTCTATTTTAACCAGCCAGCTACTCCTGGAGAATTCATCAAGATCTTCATCGGAATTTCCAACTTGTGGCCTGCCCTATGGAATTTGGACTTGCCCATCCCCACAGTTGCGTGAAACAATTTCTATAATTCCTATAATAAATCTCATAATATTACACTCTGTATATAGTGTTTCTCTGGAGAACCCTGACTAATACAACTGGCCTAGAGAAGCTCACTACAACTTTTGGGGTGGAGGGATAGACATACACACAGATCAATTATTGCAGTGACTCCCCTGCTAGTTTTCCTTCCCATAATTTTCTCCTAATTTTATGTCATCTTCATGGTATACTCAGAGTACGCCTCACAACTCTGATCATATTACTTCTTTGCTCAAAACTCTATATATCTTTCTATTTCTTGCAGAATAAGTATTCACCACTTAGATTGGCATTCAAGATTTTATGCCTTTTACATCTTACCTCACCCTTCTCCTTTCTCCTTTATTTCCTGATTGCCTGTCCATTTGCCAAAGATTAATTCAAATGATATATTTTCCATGAAGTCTTCCAGGATCCATCTAGGGATAATTAACATGTCACTTCCATTCTTCTTTTGTTACAGCAGTAATGTGCATTGTGTTATAATTATTTAGGTATATAACTATCTCTATTATTAGAGTTGGACAAGAGGAAGATTTAGGTGATTTTCTTTCCTTCGTTTTTTTTGTTTGTTTGTTTTGTGTTTTTTTTTGGCTTCTCAAAATCAATATAACAGAAATCTAGTGTGCTTTAAATTTGAAGCTTATTTCTTATTCCATTTGAAGGTTATGCTATTTTTGTCTTTCTTTTTTCTGTCTATGAGCTTTATAGAATCAAATACCATGATGGTAAAAATTATTTTATATATGAAGAATTTGGTTGTTTAAAAAATAGCTTTGAACCAAATTAAACTCATTTTTTACAAAGGATTTTATTGCCTACACCCACAGTGAAATGACCTAGGAACAAATTTCATTAATGAAGAGTAATTATCATAGTGCAGTAATCTCAAATGCAAAGTAGTATTACAATAAAGTATTTGTATTACACTTGCTAAAATGAATTAACATAGCTTACTCTTTTGATTAAAAGATCAAAGATTTTTTAATCATGTCTTTGCACATTTTGCATGTAATCCGCTGAATTCAGTAATAAGTGATAACAAACCCTATCATTTATGTAAATGTTCAAAAGCTCCACAGTAATGAAAGGTGGATTAGCTTTTATGGAGGAATGAGATGTGCAAACATGTAATCTTTGTACATACATGCAGGGTGGGATAATTCCTTTTTTTAGATGAAAGTCCTTTACTGGTACAAAAGTGATTTTATGTTGCTTTTAGATCTTTATTTGGTACATTAGACTAGAGGACAAATTGCTGGTGAGAGTTGCTATGAAGCTCAAGTAGAAAAATGGAAAGGCATAGAAGAACTATATGAATGAGGATAGCTTATTATGAGTAGAATTAAATATTGTTTATCTGGATATATTACACTTCTTACTTTCTTAAAAAATAAGAGTTTTTTTCAAGACATTATTTTTAATTATCATTTTATTTTTGTATTTTATCAACAGATTCTGGAGTCAGATTATTGTGAGCTTTAGTTCTGGCTCTGCGAGTTACAAACATTGTAAACTGTGGGCAAGTGATTTATATTCTCCTAACTTCAACTTCCTTAGTTATAAAGACTTAAAGGATTGTTGTAAGGATTAAATGAGATAAAATATGTAAAACATGATGCAACACCTAGCATATGATAGGTCATTATTGATATGATCAATGTGGCAGTTTGAAGTTGGATGGAACTCAGAAAATTATGTTCTTAAAGTTAATCCAGTCCTGTGGTGAAAACCCATTGTGGGTGGGACCTTTTGATTAGGTTCCTTCACTTAAGGGCTTTTGATTAGTTACTTCAGTAAGGTGTGGCGCAGGGCAGGCCTTCATCCTCTTACTAGATTCATTTATAAGAGAATGAAATTCAGAGATAGAAAAAATGACAGACAGAGAGAGAAGCCAGAGGAAGCCAGAAGCTGAAGCAATAAAACCTGGAAGACAAGGGAGAGATCAGCAGATATTGCTGTGTCCCTAGTCATATGACAGAGGAGTCCTAGATAGTCAACAGCCAGTCTCTGGAGAGAAAGCATGGCCTGATGATGCCTTGATAAGGATATTTTCATAGCTTCAGAATTGTAAGCTTTTAGGCTTATAAATCCTTATTGCAAAAGCCAACACAGTTCTGGTATATTGCATTTCAGCAGCCTAGTAGACTAAAACAATCAACATCATTATCATCTTGATTGGATAGTGTGCCTTGGACAGTATTTTTTTTTTTTTTAGTATTGTGCACTAGGGGATGGAAACATCTGGGTTAAACATCTGGGTCTGAATTTTAAAAAATTATTGTGGTAACATATATGCAACACAAAATTTCCCATTTTAGGTGCTTTTGAGTGTACACTTTGATGATATTAATTACACTCACAATATTATACTACCCTCACCAACATCCAGTACCACAATTTTTTTGTAACAGAAACTCTATACCTATTAAACAAGAACTTCCTATTCCCTCTCTTCCCAAGCACTGCCAGCCCCTGGGACACTGTAATCTGCTATAAGTAACTATGGAGTTGCTTATTATAGTATTTCATTTAAATGAAATCATATAATCTTTGTCCTTTTGTGTCTGGCTTATTTCATTCACTCAATATGAGGTCTTCAAGGTTCATTCATGTTATCAAGGAATGCAAAAGGAATCTTCATTCCTTTTTGCAGCTGAATAATATTCCATTTTATGCATATACCACATTTTGTTTATCCATTCACATGTTGATGGACATTTCGGTTACTTCCTCCTTTTGGCTGTTGTGAATAATGCTGCTGCAAACATTGGTGAACAAATATTTGTTTGAGTCTATTTTCAGTTCTTTTGGATATATATGTAGAAGTGGAATTATTTATAATCTGAATTTTTGTGCCTGGCTTTACCTACTATCAATCTTTAGTGTAATGTCGTACTCTATCTAGCTCCTCTCTAACTCATATCAGATTGTCATAATTATTTAGATAAAAAACCCCTCCCAGTCACTTTAATTATCTTTTATGTTATAAATACAGTATATGTGGTATAAGGTGTTGATGAACCAAAGCAGCAAGTGTAAGTAACCTCTCCTGTGTATCTGGAATCCTACTCCCCAGATTCATCTACATCTTTTCAAGTTACATCTGTGTATAGATAAACAATTTTTAACATAATTGGGATCATACTATATATATTGTTCTGAAACTTTTATTTCCATTGAGTAGTATATTCTGGACATCATATATATTCTATCATCTTTTTTAAAAAAGCATTTATTTGGAAATAATTTCAAATTTAAAGAAAAGTTGTAAGACTAAAAATAGTACAAAGAACACTCATATACTCTTTTCCTAGATTCACCTGTTGTTAATATTCTATCCTACTTGTCTTGATGACAAAACGTTTCATTTGAGGATAAGTTATCTCATGGCCTTTTTATCCTTGTATTCTTGAATGTGCATTTTCCTAAGGATAGGGATAGTCTCTTACATACACACATTACAGTTATCCACGTCAGTAAATTTAACCTTTATACAATATTTTTATCTAATCTACCATTTATATTCCAATCTTCTCTTGGAGTAACACATTCTTTACAGCAATTTTTACTTTCCAGTACAGTATCAGTCTAAAATCAGGAATTGCATTTAATTGTCATGTTTCTTTAGCTTCCTTTAATCTGTAATTTTTCTACAGTTTTCCATTGCCTTTTTCTTTTTTTCACGTTTCACTCATGTGATTTCATTTGAATTCCACTGCTACGTGAGACAAGTTCATTTTACAGGCTAGAAAACTGAGATGCCAGAGAGAAAGCGACAGAGCCCGGGTGCTTCGAATTCGTGAGTTTTCCGTGTTTCAACGACCCCAGTTGTTAGTTAACACATAGTGAAAAAGATAACAAGCCACAGCCACTTCCCCAGGACTCGGGCCCAGAATGGTATGGATGGGGGAGCTGGGGGCAGGGACCCCAGAGGGCCGGGCTGCCCGCACTGCCTTCTGCCCGTCCGCCGCACAGGGGCGCAGCGCCCGCCGCCTCCTTCATTGCTTTCAATGACATTGACCTTTCTGAAGAATGCAACCTCTCCACGTTCTTTTTTTAATAGAATATTTCTCATTTGGGGTTTGTCTGGGTTTCCTCATGATTAAGTATAGGTTATATATATTATTGGCTATCTATCCTTTTAAATGACTGCATGGTATTCCATTGTATGTATGTACAATAACTTTTTTTTTTTTGTATTATTAAGTGGAAAATACATGAACCCATTTTTTTTTTTTTTCGGGTAGTGCTTATCACGTGCCAGGCTTCGTCTCACTAGCACTTTTTTTTTTAATTGACTTTGTAATAATATTACATTAAAATATATATGTGAGGTCCCATTCAGCCCCCCCCCCACCCCCCCTCTCCCCCCCCCCAACAACACTCGTTCCCATCATCATGACACATCCATTGGATTTGGTAAGTACATCTTTGGGTACCTCTGCACCTCATAGTCAATGGTCCACATCATGGCCCATACTCTCCTCCATTCCATCCAGTGGGCCCTGTGAGGATTTACAATGTCCGGTGATTACCTCTGAAGCACCATCCAGGGCAGCTCCATGTCCCAAAGACGCCTCCACCTCTCATCTCTTCCTGCCTTTCCCCATACCCATCGTCCACCATGTCCACTTTTCCCAATCCAATGCCACCTCTTCTATGTGGACATTGGATTGGTTGTGTCCATTGCACCTCTATGTCAAGAGGAGGCTCAGATTCCACATGGATGCTGGATGCAATCCTCCCATTTTCAGTTGTAATCACTCTAGGCTCCATGGTGTGGTGGTTGTCCTTCTTCAACTCCATCTTAGCTGAGTGTGGTAAGTCCAATAGATCAGATTGTAGGTGCTGGAGTCTGTTGAGGCTCAGGACCTGGCTATCACATTGTCAGTCCAGAGATTCAAATCCCCTAAATATATCTTAAACCCCAACATTAACTGCACCTCCAGCACATTAGCATGAAAGTCTTATGAAGGGAGATCCCATCTGAGTCCAGATTCATCACACATAAACACCAGTTCCAAAGAGGGGCCATCTGACCTGGTAGTTAACCCCATCGGCCATGACCATAACTCCCGTGGGTCTCTTTGGCCCTCACAGGAACCAATATCTGGGGGTTGTATCTGCTTTATCTGTCTCTCTGACTCTGCTCAGTTGTGCATGAGGGCAATCCTTCTGCCAGCCTCCAGACTCTTTTTTAGAAACTCGTAGCCATATAAACTCATTTCTCCTTTCCATTTCCCCCTTACTTTAGGTCAAACAGCATTTTAAAGTCATGGTATTTTATGTAGACATGGATATTCTGCTGATCCGCATTGAACCTTCCGTATAAGGTCATTTTCCAGTTGCATCATCAGTTGGTAGTTGATAGTGGTCCCTCGTTGCCAGGGAGGCTCATCCCCGGGTGTCATGTCCCACGCTGGGGGGAAGGCATTGCATTTACATGCTGAATAACTTATTTTTAATTAATCTTTTATTGATGGGTATTTAAGAAGTTTTCAGTTTTTCACCATTGCCATCAATGCTGTAGTGACATAACAATATATATATAGCTTACTTATGTGAAGATTTAATTTTAGACAGTGATTTGTTAGATCCCAGGAGGATGCTTTTTATATTTTACTAAATTGGATTCCACAAATAAGGTACTAATTTACACTCCTACTGTAGGATAGGAAAGTGTCCGAGTCTTCTTCTACGTTATGTATTATTGGTCTTTCCTAACTTTGCATCTTTATCATGCTAAACAAAAAAAGGTACTTAGATCTTGTTTTAATTCTTTGATTATTAGAGAAGTTTAGTATTTTTATTATTGGTTATTTGTAAATTTTGAGTTTGTGGATTGTTTGTTTATAGCCTTCACTCGTTTTGATTGGGCTTGATTTCCATTTCTCATGGGTCAATATCATCCCCTTTATCCCCTTTACCTATTATATAGATATGGAATATATTATAGGTGTTAATTTTTATTGTTAACATTGTTCCTAGCTTGATATTTGTCTTTCAACTTTGTTTATGTACATTTCTACAGGAATTTTTTTTTACCTAAGTTCTATCCAACTTATATGTTTTATTCCACAGATTTACATTCCATGTTTTGAAGGCCTTCCTTACCCTTATATTATAAAAATATTCAAGTATGTTTTCTTCTTGTTCTTTTAAGAATTTATTTACTTATTTATTATTATTATCTTTTTTTAAAGTTACATAGATCACACAAATTGTTCCATTAAAAAAATATAAGCGGTTCCCATATACCCCCACTCCCTACCCCCCGACTCCTCCCACATCAACAACCTCTTTCATCAGTGTGGCACATTCAATGTATTTGATTAATAGGTTTTGGAGAACTGCTACACAACATGGATTATAGTTTATGTTGTAGTTTATGCTCTCTCCCAGTTCATTCAGTGGGTAATGGCAGGATATATAATGTCCTTCATCTGTTCCTGCAATATCATTCAGGGCAACTCCAAGACCCAAAATGTCCCCATATCACATCTCTTCTTCCCTCTCCCTGCTCTCAGCAACTCCCATGGCCACTGTCTCAGCATCAATGATAAAATTTCTTCCATTGCTAGAGTCACAATAATTCTATAGTAGAATACTAAAAATCTTTGAACAATTTGCATTTGGTTTAAGGAATTAGGTAGGAATCAACTTGTTTTTTTCCAATGGGATAGCCAGTCATCCCAGTACCTAAATGATTAATCTATTTTGGCCCACTGATTTGAAATACCTATTTCAATTATGTTCTGTATTCTTACACAAATCTGAATCTGTTTTTGGCCTTTATGTTTTGTTCTGACCCAGAGTTCCATCTACTTATCCCAACATCAATAACATACTATAACATACTGTAAGGTATGTTATGTAACATAACTTTACATTATGCTTTGATATTTCAGAAAGCCAGTTCTCCTGCCCAATTCTGTACCGAGAACTCTTCCTTTTCAGAATTTTCCTGGTAATCTTTGAATATTTATTTTATAAGATAAGTGTTATAATCTTCTATTCCATTTCCTTATTAAAACTGTTAGAATTTTAATAGCAGCTTATCATCTAATTTGGGGTTAGTTCTCCATTATTCAAATCCTCTTTTATGTCTTTCAATGGAGATAAACAGTTTTAAGGAGTACTGCATATTTTTGTGACATTATTTATTTGTTTCTTTGTTCATGCATTCAGTCTATTATGGATGACATATTTTTCCTTTATATTTTCTAATTTTTTTGTGTGCTTAAGAGGTGTTGATTTTTATACATTTCTTTTGTATTGATTATCTTGCTGAATTCTAATTCCAGATGAAATGGTATAATCATAATAATAATTTAACCTCCTCCTTTCATATTTTTTCATACCCTTATCTATTTGCATTCTTGAGTATTTCTGGGAAAATGTCAAATAATTGTGATTAGAAAGCAATTTGGAAAAAGCAAGTGGCATTAATGACCTGCAGTCTCTAAGACCCAGGAACTCCACTCTTACAGATACAAGCCTAGAAAAACCATCACACCTCTGCAGAGACATTTATAAGCGTGTTCATTGCAGCACTGCTTATAACTGAAACAACCTAAATGTCTGTCAGAAGGAGAATAATTAATAAGTTCTGCTATATTCATCAATAAAATGGTGAACTTCAACCAATCCAATGTCCACATAGAAGAGGTGGCATTGGATTGGGAAAAGTGGACATGGTGGACGATGGGTATGGGGAAAGGCAGGAAGAGATGAGAGGTGGAGGCGTCTTCGGGACATGGAGCTGCCCTGGATGGTGCTTCAGAGGTAATCACCGGACATTGTAAATCCTCACAGGGCCCACTTGATGGAATAGAGGAGAGTATGGGCCATGATGTGAACCAATGTATATGAGGTGCAGAGGTGCCCAAAGATGTACTTACCAAATCCAATGGATGTGTCATGATGATGGGAACGAGTGTTGTTGGGGGGGGGGAGAGGGGGGGTGGGGGGGGTGGGGTTGAATGGGACCTCACATATATATTTTTAATGTAATATTATTACTAAGTCAATAAAAAATAAAAAAATTAAAAAAAATAAAATGGTGAACTTGAAGTATATGGATAAATCTCATGAAAAATGGTAAGGAAAAATTGAAGAATGATACCTATGTAGTAAGTACTTAAAAGTGTACCTAGAAATTCTAAGCCTGAATTCAAAATAGCAGTTTTCATCTTAATGAAAGGAAGTAGAATGTGATTGGGAAGGATACATGAGATTATTTAACTGGATTAGGAATATTTTATTTCTAAACTCAGTAGTAGATACGAAGGTGATAATTATATTATTTGTATAATTTTGTCTTAAGTCTTTCAATAAAAAATTAAAGATAAAATAGTAATAGTGGTGGTAGCAGTTATACTTACCTTTTTCTGATGTTTCATCAGAGTGAACATGGTTGGTTGACTCACTGTTATCCATTCTCCTTTCCCTTATTGCTAACATCCCCCTTCACTTTACAGCCATGTGCTCGAGTCTAAGCTAGTCAGCACATGATATTCTTTTCAGACCTGCTATTGGTCTTAATGGGAACACGTGATCTAAGTTGACCTCATAAAATGGAGGGCATGGAGTTGTATATTCTGTGATTGAATAACAAATTCCCCTTTTCCCTTAATCCCTCCTGGATGTGAATAAGGAATAATCTTGTTCTGTTTGTTTCTAGCATCCATCTTATTTATGACAAAACAAACTAGCCTTAGAATAAAGCCACCATTGTAGACAACAGAAGGGAGAAAGAGAACAAGTCTCCAAGGATGTTATTAAGCCACTGATTCAACTAAGTCTGAAGGTTGTATGCCTCTATACTTCCTGTTTGATGAGATAATAAATTTGCCTATTATTTAAGCATGTTGGAGCTGGGCTTCTATTCTTGGCAGCTGGAAACATCCTGAGTGTTATCATGATGCTAGCTAATGATATATGACCTATTTTTTTTATTGTTTTGAAAATATCTTTCTATTTCTGCTTTATTTAAACTTTCTTAATAAACAATTGCTCAATTTTATGAAACATTATTTTTATATCTCTAGAGGTAATCATATCTTTTATCTGCCCTAACTTGTTAATAGTGTGAATTTTATTAGGTTTTCTAAGTAGGAAACTTCTTTGCATGTTGAAGTAAGCCCCATCTAATCTTGGTATATTGTTCTTGTTCCTTAAAGTACTATTAGGTTCTATTTTCCAGTATTTTATTTAGGAATCTTTATCAATATTTGTAATTAAGATTGATATGCATAATATTCTTTTTATGTGTATTCTTTTGCCAAACTTTACCATCCATGTTGTACTGACTTTGTGCCAAAGAATTTGGAAAAATTTCCTTCTCTTTTAAACTCTGAAAAAGTTTAAATTGCATAGTTATCTTACTTGAAATCTTAGGAGAATTTATCCTTCAAGTGGTTTTGCGAGCAGTTATTCTTTGGCAGTTTTCAATTTCTTCCTTTTCTATTTAGGTTTTCCATCCCTTCTTAATTAATATTGATAATTGGGTTTTCTTGGATAAATAATATTTGAATAGTAATTTGGGCAATTTTTTTTAGGTCAGTAAAAAGAATTTATTGGGAAATGGGGAAAAAGAAGAGAGCTTGCTAAGAAATGGGAGAGGAGGATGGAAATATGCACTGAGATTTGATGTGGGCTCCTCCAGGCAGAGAGAGAGTTCTTTTGTTTGTGTGGTCACCTTTTAAGCTATTAATTTTCTCCCCCTTCCTAATAATGCTAAGGGAAGGGGCCCCAGCTGTTGTTGTTTACCCCACCAATAGTGGGGGACCAATGGTGAGGCCTTTTTGGAATACCCAGGGCCTCCCCTCAGCCTGGAAAGAGTCCCAACTGGGATCTCAAGGTCAAGGTCAAGGTCTTGGCAGGGTCTCACGGCCTTGTTATCTGTCAGCCATGTTGTCTGTGGGCCATGTTATCTGTAGGTCATGTTGTCTGCCGGGCCAGGAGCCTTCCTCCTTTCATATACAAACTTGCCTCAACTCCCTCCTCAGAAAGTTCAAGCCTGTATTCTTAAGGGGGTGCTGAGAGGTGATGGCCATTCTTTTGTAGTTACCTCCTACTGGTTAGGGCAATAGTCCCTGCTTGACAGGGCATAAACCTCTCTAGTTTTTTCTTGTGGTTGAGGGAAGACACGTCTGGCACCCTGGTTGGAACTGCATGAGATCCCGACATAATAAGGCATTGATTCTGTAAGAAATAAACTTCATTAGAATTTTGAAGATACATGGTCCTATTAAAAGGATAAAGAAGATGGTGATAGCAGGCCCAAAAGGGGTGCCAGCCATGGCGTACTGGACCACAAGAGTGAGAAAAGCCAGGTGCCTTCAGAGGCTTATATCCTCCCAAAGTTGATAGGAAACAGCATTCTTCCTTGAGTTCTTTTATGCTGTTGGTTAACTCTAGGGAGAGATTGCAGTAAACCTCCTGGGTTTGGGTATAAACTGCCAACCCCAGTTAATTTGGGCAATTTTTAAAGGCATATTTTAAATGTACTTAGCTTTCGATCCAGGAATTCCACTTTCAAGGATCTATCTTATATTTGCAAATGTATGCAAGTTATATTTGTCCCCATCCTTTTTTTTTTCAGAATTCTACAAAGTGAGAAGTGTCTATGAAAGTGTCTAAGTGTCCATGAAAATGGGAATTTTAAATAAATTACATTGCCACAATGATGAGGGAGGTTGTTGGTGTGGCAGGAGTGGGTGGGGGTGGGGTGGGGGTATATAGGAACCTCTTATATTTCTTAATGTAACATTTTTTTTGTGATGTATATATCTTAAAAAATACAATTTACAAAAATGATATGGTGGGGCAGTGGGGAGTGGGTTATATGGGAACCTCTTATGTTTTTTGTTTTTTTATGTTTTTTAATGTAACATTCCTTGTGGTCTATTAACTTTAATTAAGAATAAATGAATTACATTGTAACAATAAAAAAGGATAAGAGAAATCTAAATGATCTGACATGAAAAGATAGCCAAACATATATTGCTAAGAAAAAAATCGTGGAACAATATGTATAGTATGATTCCATTTATATATAAACAAGAATATATCCACACATATTTTTTAAAAATGTCCGGTTATAATTAGAGATTCGTATATTCTTTACATGCTGATAATTACCAAATCTTGTTTGTTCTAACTGCCCACAATACACCCATGAACAAAACAAAGGGGCTACCCTCATGGAGCTTATATGCTGCTGGGGGAAACAGATAATAATAAATAATATAACAGTTAAATAAATTTTGGTGATGGTAGCGCAATATTGTAAAACCTAATTAATACCACTCAAATGTGCATGTGAAAGTAGTTAAAATGGGAAGCTTTGAGTTATATAATACTACTACAATAAAGAGTTAAAAATACAAGTCTGGGTCCACTAATGAGTTTCTAATTCAGTAAATCTGAGGAATGGCCCCCAATTTTCATTTCTGACAAATACCCAGAGGATGCTGATGCAGCTAGCCTAGGGGCCACACTTTCTGATTCACTGATATAAAGAGTTCTCGGAAGAAAAAAATAAATTTTAAAAGGAGCAGGATAAGAGGGACTGGGAGCACCAAGGGGGTGAGTGTGGGGGTCAGTTGCTGAAGAAAATAGGTTGGTTGGGATAAACCTCATTTGAGAAGTTGAGGTTTGAGCAAAAACTTGGGAGGAATGAGGGAGTCTGCTAGGTGTGCATTCAGGGAGATCATTTTGACTGAAGAGAAGTGAGCATGTTTGTCAGCTGGTGGAAGGGATCCAGAATAGAGCTGAAGAACAGATACAGGAGAGAGGGAAGAGTTGCTGGAGTGGTGTCCTTGTGTAGATGAAGGGGGATGGGATCAAGCGCACAAGTGGAGGGACTGTCTTTAGACAGAAGTACACAGTGTTGATCAGCGGTGCTTTACCCACCTTGTCCAATCAATCACCAAGTTTGGGCGGGTTTTATGTTCTGTAAATCTCTTCCTGCTGCACTCACCTGCACACCCCTTTACCCTACAGTCATTGCTTTTGCTCATTCCTCATCATCTCTTACTCCACAGCTTATCTCCTTCAAATCTTTCTCCCATGATTTTTAGAGTAGTGGATTTACCCCAAACACCCATTAGCAGATTAGTTCCCATTTGTAAACCCTGTGTCTACCTGCTCATTGTCTAAAGGTAATTTAAGCTTCTCAACTTAGCCCATCTCTGACATGGTCTTCTGTGTACATCTCTAGTCTTAACTCTCACAGACCCTGATATGCATTATTTTTGCATTTAAAATTTTTTCTTTAAGTATATCATTCATATATGAATGTACACAAACAGTAAGTATATAATAAAATTTGTGACCTTAGAAACAAACATGCATCATCATACAGGGCTCCCATATGTCATCCCACCACCAACACCTTGCATTATCGTGAAACATTTGTTAGAAACTATGAAAGAGCATCATCAAAATATTACTACCTGCTATAGTCCGTATCTTACATTTGGTGTATTTCCCCCCAAGCCACCCAGTTATTAACACCTGTATTAGTAGTATATATTTGTTATGGTTCATGAGAGAATGTTCTAATATTTGCCCTGTTAATCACAGTCCATTTTCCACCACAGGATTCCTTGTGTTATACAGTCCCATGCTTTGTACCATCCATCTGAAATGTACACTCAGTGACATTTTCATCACACAGTTGTGCTGTCATCACCTCAGCCAATTGTAGAACATTTTCATTACTCCAAAAAGAACAATCCCATACCACATTGTGCACTCTATTGTTGTTCCTTAGAATTAATAACTCTTTACAATTGCTGTAAAAATATTACAATAATACTGTTAACTTATCCATAAGTTACATTAATTGTAATTTTCTCATGTATCACTATATTCTTAACTCTTTATAAAAGAAAATCTTTTATTAATAATATTAATCACAATCTTCTCCACCATTGAAATCACTGTTATACATTTCCTAGATTATTCTCTAGCTCCATTTCCATTAACATTTACCTCCCCTTTCAGCCACAATCACATTTATAAATCAGCAGTGTTAGTGATACTCACTATAATGTGTTACCATCAACTCTATTCATTTCCACACTTTTACAATAAAACTTATTAAAAATTCTACATACGTTAAGCATCAACTCCCGTTTTCATCCCACATTTGATTTCCTAGTAACCTACACTCTAGAGTTTACTTCCATGAGTTTACTCATCACATTTAGTTCATATTAGTGAGACCATACAATATTTGTATTTTTGTGTCTGACTTATTTCACTCACCATAATGTCCTCAAGATTCATCCATGTTGTCATATGCATCCCTATTTAATTTCATCTTACAGTTGAATATTATTCCATTGTATGTATATACCACATTTTGTTTATCCATTCTTTGGTTGATGGACACTTGGCCTTTTTCCATATTTTAGTAATTATGAATAATGCTGCTACAAATATCAGTGTGCAAATGTCAGTTCACGTCCTTGCTTTCAGTTTTTCTGAATATATTCCTGGTAATGATATTGCTGGATCGTATGGCAGTTCTATATTCAGCTTCTTGAGGTACCGCCAAACTATATTCCACAGAGGCTACACCATTCTACATTCCCACCAACAGTGAAGGAGTTTCTTATTTATTTGTTTATTTATACTTGGTTTACATAAAATGTTACATAAAAAAATATAAGGGACCACATATGCCCCACTCCCCATTTCTCCCACTTTTCTCCACATTAACAACTTCTTTCATTAGTGGTACATTCATTGCAATTGATGAACACAATTTGGAGTGTTGCCAGTAAGCATAGATTATATTATAGTTTACATTGTAGTTTACACTCTCTCCCATTCAATTCTATAGGTTACGGCAGGATATATAGTGACCTGTATCTATTGTTGCAATGTCATTCAGGACAATTCTAAAGTCCTGAAAATGCCCTCATATTACACCTCTTTTCCCCTCTTCCTGCCTTCAGCACCCACAGTTGCCACTGTCTCCACGTCAATGGTATAATTTCTTCATTGCTAGAATCACAATAAGTCTATTGAAGGAGTGTTCTTATTTCTCCACATCCTTTCCAGCACTTACAGTTTTCTGTTTTTTCATTTTCTATTTTCTAAACAATAGTCATTCTACAAGGTGTGAAATGCATTTCCCTAATAGCAGGTGATGTTGAACATTTTTTTCATGTGCTTTTGGCCATTTTTATTTCCTCTTTGAAAAATATCTATTGAAGCCTTTAGTCCATTTTTAAATTGGGTTTTTTAAAAAAAATCATTGTATTGTATGATCTCTTCATGTAAGAAGAATATCAAACCCTTATTGGATATGTGGTTTTCAAGTATTTTCTCCCATTGAGTTGGTAGCCTTTACACTTTCTTGGCAAAGTCTTTTGAAGAACAGAAGTATTAGTTTTGTGGAGGTTGCTCTTATCTACTTTTCTTTTGTTGCTCATGTTTTGGGTGTAAGGTTTAAGAAACTACTGCCTACTACAAGATCTTGAAGATTTTCCACCACATTTTCTTCTAGAACTTTTATGGCTATGGCTTTTCTATTTAGGTCTTTCATCCATTTTGAATTAATTTTTCTATAAGGTATGAGATAGTGGTCCTCTTTCTTTTGGATATGGATATCCAGTTCTCCTAGCATCTGTTTGTTAAATAGACTGTCTGGTCCAGCTGGGGTAGTCTTGGGAGCCTTGTGAAAAATCGTTTGATCATAGATGGTAAGAGTCTATTTCTGAGTTCTCTATTCAGTTCTACTGGTCAACATATCTATCTTTATGCCAATAACAGCTGTTTTTACCACTGAAGCTAAGTAACATGATTTAAAGTCAGAAAGTGAGAGTCCTCCAACTTCATTCTTCTTTTTAAAGATATTTTTGGCTATTCAGGGCCACTTATCCTTCCAAATAGATTTGATAATTGACCTTTCCAGTTTTTCAAAAAAGGCAGTTGGGATTTTTATTGAGATTGTGCCTGGTGTCCATTTTTATACTCTAGTAACATTGGATTGCTGACTGTTCCTTGTTTGCATCCTGCTCTTCTTCACCTCTGTTCTTTTGTTCTGAGTATTCTCTTCCTGGAGTTCTCTCTTGGTGTCTCTTTCTCCAACCTTTCCCTAGATATTTTGTACTCGTGCTTTCAAATTCAGCCATTGGTCCCTCCAAAATCTTCTCTAACTCCTCTCAGATTAGGTCAAGTGCCTTTCCTCAGTGTCCCCAAATACCATTGGCATACCTCTATCATTGCACCTTAATGCTCTGTGATACTCAAGGACAATTTTTTTTTCCCATTTCAGACTCTGTACTTCCTCAAAACCAGGAATATGTGCTGTCCCCTAGCAGAGAGGCTGGCCCACCATTGATTCTCAATGACTGGTTTATGAATGGATGAATGAATGGTGTCCCTTACAACCTCAACAGTTTTTCTTTATCTGTTGATGAATTTTTTGGACAATTTTTTCATAAAATATGCATTTGACTGCAAATAACAGAATGAGATAGTGAAAGTTGTTTAAATAATAAGGGTTTGTTAATCTCACATAACAAGTAATAAGCAAAGCAATTCAAGTATGGAGCAGCCAATCAGCAATGGCTTCAAAGATGCAGTTTTCTCTTCCATTCTCATTAGATAGGTAATATCTTCCTTCACATCGACAAGTTAGCTGCCTGTTTTAGTTTCTAGGCTGCTTAGGCAAAACCAAGCAATGGGTTGGAGTAGACAATGGGAACTTATTTGCTTATAGTTTCGAGGCTAAAAGAAAATCCAAAACAAAGGCATCATCAAGGCAAATCAAGGTAACAGCAAGGCAAAGCTTTCTTCCTGAAGACTGGTGTTCAGAGGCTGGCTGTTGGCCATACTTGGTCCTTAGCTTGTCACATGGCAAGGCACGTGGTGGTCTTTTCTAGTCTCTCCCTTCTCTTCTGGATTCCACTGATATTTAGCTTCTGGATACTCCCTCTGTGGCTTTCTCTGGCTTTCAGCTTCATACCTCTATCAGTATAGTACAGAACTAGTAGCACTGCTGAGAAAAAAACAAAACAAAACAAGACTTTACAAACCAGGAAGTCTTCTAAGAAGGTTCAGAAAATACAAAGACAAACTGTTTATAAGCCACTTTGTTTATTCCATAAGAAGAGAAAATCAGAAGACCAAGACTTAGGTTCCAGATTTACACAAATGATTATATGAATTGGGGGATGTCACAGCTCTTTTCTCCAGCAATACAATGCTTCAGAGGAATGTTAGGAGAATAAATAAGATAATATATGAGAACATTTTTAATCTCATTATTGTAGAATCATAGGAAATGTCACCTAATTAAATCTCCTTTCAGTGCAAAGGATCCCTTTTACAATGTTCCCAACAGAAAGTTAGATATCTGGGCTCTCCTAACATATTACAGAAATCAAAAGTTATAAAGAAATCACTAACATCACCTTTATTTTTAAAAAATAAATAAACAGCACATTGGGTTAAAATGGGTTTCTCATTGTCTCTGTCCCAAATTGATAGGTAAACAAAAGGTTGTCTCCTTAAAAATACTTATTTTCTCTCCCTTAAAATGTAGTTTGTAATGAAGACCCTTGTTTAGGGTATTGATTAACTAAAGGAGGGAGGACCTTTGGTTACCAACAATGAACTCATAAATTCATGGTGCAGTGCAAAAATTAAACAAAAATATACTGCTTTCTGAGAGCAGAGCACATGAGAATGTAGGACTTTTATTCGGAGAAAATATATTGATTGGGCACCTCTCAGATGCTTAACACTACACACATAGCTTTTAAAACAGAAGAAAGGATAATCTATAGCATAATTTAATCAAACTGTTTCTATTTCTTGGATCACATAAATTTCCCTTGTAGGATTTTCCTTCCTCACTGAACATTTTAAAATAGCCTAAATGACTGTGTCTTCATGTAAAGATGCACATTTTCTTTATAGCATTTTCTAAAACTACTCTAAGTTCCTAGGAAAAAAAGTAGTAAATCTTTATTGCTTCTTAAAATGGTTTCAGAGAAATAAACTATTGGAAGTTCCTTCACTATCTTTTTATTTTCAAATGAAGTACATCCTGTCTGAAGCAGAATTACAAACTAAAAGCAAGAGCTTCTGGGTAACTGAATTAAAAGTAGACTGCATTGGGGGGAAAAAAAAGGTAATTTTACACACAGCAGATGACAGACTTTAGCATAATAATAGAAAACCCCATTCTAGGCGCTGTGGTAAGCCACAGCGTGCTTTAAAATACCTGTTAAACAGAAAGTTGTGGTTCTTACTAGTGGTCATTGTGTGAGGAATTAGACATGCTTGGGGTTTCAATAAATCAAATCTTAGAATTGGTGAGTTCACATCTTAGAATTGGGGAGTTCAGATATTTCTTTCTACATGGTAATTCAATATGTAGAATTTCAGAGTTGCATGATAAGAGGAATATTCTTTATTATAGCTTTAAAGAACTTTGAAGCTATGCATTATGCTTTTATGGAAGACGTGGGGACTTAAATTGAATGGGGTTTGATTCCCTTGGTGTTATTTCCCTAAAAATGAGACAACCAATGAACTGTCACTACCAAGGAGGTTCAGTGCCTTTCCTTGCAGCATGGAGCAGATGCTGTTTGCTCACTTCCTTCCAGGCCTCACCATTTCATTGACATGTTAAGGATGAAACTCCTTTCATCAGCAGCTATTAATAACAAACCAGTAACAGAGAACTATTTTTTTTTAAGATTTATTTATTTTTTATTTATTTCTCTCACCTCCCTCCTCCCCCTCCTCCCCCCCCAGTTGTCTGTTCTCTGTGTCCATTCGATGCGTGTTCTTCTGTGGCCGCTTCTATCCTTATCAGCGGCACTGGAAATCTGTGTTTCTTTTTGTTGCATCATCTTGTTATGTCAGCTCTCCATGTGCGTGGCGCCATTCCTGGGCAGGCTGAACTTTCTTTCATGCTGGGCGGCTCTCCTTATGGGGCGCACTCCTTGTGCATGGGGCTCCCCTACGCGGGGGACACCCCTGCGTGGCATGGCACTCCTTGCGTACATCAGCACTGTGCATGGGCCTGCTCCACAGGAGTCAAGGAGGCCCTGGGTTTGAACCTTGGACCTCCTATGTGGTAGGCGGATGCCCTATCTATAGGGCCAAGTCCGCTTCCCAGAGAACTATTTTTAGGCAACCACAACAGAGGAAAATAAAGAGCTCTGTAGAAGCGAAAGGGGCAAAGCAGAATGGTGTCACCATCTGTCGCTCTCATCAGAAACTTGGTGGCAATCAACCTTTACTCCTTCTCCCTCTCATCCGACATCCAGATACTCAACAATCTGCAAAATTTTTTTAAAAAGATTTATTTATTTATTTATTTCTCTCCCCTTCCCTGCCCCCCGCCCCCAGTTGTCTGTTCTTGCGCGCTCCTTGCGCGCATCAACACTGCACATGGGCCAGCTCCACACGGGTCAAGGAGGCCCGGGGTTTGAACCACAGACCTCCAATGTGGTAGACGGACGCCCTAACCACTGGTCCAAGTCTGCCGCCCCCAATCTGCAAATTATTCCTAGTCAGTATTTCTTGAATTTATCTACTTCTCTCTTTCCCTACTTCCCTGTTACATCTCACCTGGAATTATGTAACATCCTCCTGTATAAGACCTTTTATGATTTAAACTTCTTCTCCTCGACAAGTACTTCCCTAGTCCCACCTCTTTACCCTCTGAATTACTGAAACTGGAATTCCCTGAAAAGTGACGCTCTTACTCTGGATGTCTGCACAGTCCCTGACTCCAGCTGGCCTCACACCCATGCCCCCTCTCACTGAAGCATCATTCCACCCTGGTCTAGAATGCAACAAGCATGTTCCTATCTCAGGGCTGCTTGTGTTTTCTCTGCCTTGAATGTTTTCCCCCAGATCTTCAAATGGCTATTTCCTTCAATTCATTACGGCTCAACTTAAATGTTAGCTATCCATCTAGGTAGCCTTTATTAATTGCCTATAATTGTATCATTCAGCTTTTGCTAATTTATGCTGCAATTTGAAAGGATCTCAGTAACTTAGAACAAAAAAGATGTATTTCACAACCACATGACAAGTCGGCTGTAGGTTGCCGGCCACTCTGCTCCAAAGACTGTTCCACGTGTTTTCTTCATTCTGGGATGCAAGTTGAAGAAGCAGTTATGGACAAAACTTTTGCTCAGAATTTGTCTGCTTCGCTTCTGCTTACATTCCTTTGGCCAAAGCAAGTCATATGTTCAGGCCCGATGTCAGTGGGGCAAGGAAGTAGCACTATATCCACAGGAAGGAAGTGCAAGTCACATGGCAACTGGCAGGGATGTAGTTTCTAGGATGTACTAGAAGGGGGAAACACACCATTTGGAAAACAGCCAACTGCTCAGTTCCATTTACGTGCTTTATTTTTCCATGCCGCTTATCACCATCTGAAATTATATTTTTGTTTATTTGCCCAATTGATTATGGTCTATCTTCCCCCACTAGTATACAAGATACAGAAGAGGAGGGACTTTGCCAAACTAGTGAGTTCACTGCTATAGCCCCACAACCTGGAAAAATATTTGGTAAATCGTAGGCCTAGTGTTGAAAAAAAAAAGAATAAATTCTCTCTTCCTAGAATAGCTTCCCCAATCATTCTTTTTTTGCTTGTTTGTTTTAGGAGGTACTGGGGATTGAACCACTGAGCTATACCTGCTCCCCCCACTCTTTGCCTGATCTACTGTACACTAAAAACATCTTATAGCACTTAGCACCCTGTACTGTTTTGTAACTTTTCACTCTGTGCAGTTGGCAATTTAATCTTTCCAATTAGACTACAAGTCAGTACAGGCTATATCTTGGGAAGCGGAGTTGGCTAAACAGATAGAGCATCCGTCTACCACATAGGAGGTCTGTGGTTCAAACCCCGGGCCTCCTTGACCGTGTGGAGCTGGCCCATGCGCAGTGCTGATGCGCGCAAGAAGTGCCGTGCCACGCAGGGTGCCTAGGGGAGCCTCACACACAAGGAGTGTGCTCCTCAAGGAGAGCCACCCCACACGAAAAAAGCACGGTCTGCCCAGGAGAGGTGCCACACACACAGAGAGCTGACGCAGCGAGATGACACAACAAAAAGAAACACAGATTCCCAGTGCCACTGACAAGAATACAAGCGGCCACAGAAGAACACACAGCGAATGGACCCAGAGAGCAGACAACTGGCAGGAGTGGGGGGAAGGGGAGAGAAATAAATAAAATAAATGTTAAAAAAAACCACAACTATATCTTATTTATCTAATTATCTGGAAGTCTAGCATAAAGCCTGGTACACAGTAGTTCTCAACAAAGGTTTATGGAATGAATTAATGAATGAATCAAGGAATGAAAGCAGAAACGTGCAGACTTTTGCTTCATTCATTATATACTTGGTCCCTCCTCATCCTCTTGTTGCCATTAATGTCATTGGCACCTGACTGAACAGAGTACTAATACTACCAATGGAGACTACTTGCCTTGCCAATCTTAACTATCCTATTTCTTTCTAACTTTTAATTTGAAATAATTTCAAACTGACAGAGAAGTTGCAAGAATAATATAAAGAACTCCTATATATCCTGCACCAAATGAACCAGTTTTTTTTTAACATTTTGCCATACTCATTCCTTATTACCTATTTTCCCTCTCCCTCTTCTCCTTTCTCCCTTCCTCCCCCATTTGAGAATAGATTATATTTATCTTGTCTCTGTACAACTTAATACTTCAATGCTTATTTCCTAAGAATGAGGATATTCTCTTATAGAACCATAAGGGCAATTATCAAATTTAGGAACTTTATTATTGTTATGATACGGCAATCTAACTACTGTCTATATTCCAATTTTGTCATTGTTTTTACAGTACAAGATCCATTCAAGGATCATATGCTATATTTATTTGTCCTGTCTTTTCAATCTTCTTTAATCTAAAACACAGCCTCAGCCTTTTTCCTTTTCTCTTGGTATTGACATTTTTGAGAAATTTAGGGTAGTTATTATTTAGAATGTCCCTCGATTTGTTTGTTCTAGTGTCTCCTCATGATTAGATAGATGTTATTCCTTTTTGGCTGGAATACTACATAAGTGATATTGTGTCCTTCTCAGGGTATCACATCCAGAGACACCTGATGTCTGTTTGTCCCTTATTGATGCCACTAATTTTGATCACTTACAGTGTCCATGTTCCCTATGATTTAGTTTCTCTTTTGCCTTTTGTAATTAATAAATAATTTGTGGGAAGATACTTAAGAACTTTGAAAATATCTCCATCCCTCACCAAACTCTCCTGTCCCCCAGATTTAACGTCTGTGGTGGATTGGATTATGTGCTCCAATTTAGACATATTCTCAACCTTAATCCATGTTTCTGTGGGTGTGAACCCATTCTAAATAGGACCTCTTGAAGTTGTTTCAGTTAAGGTGTGGCTCAACTGAATGAGGATGGGCCTTAATCCATATTACTGGAGTCCTTTATAAGCAGAAGTTTAGACATAGTCAGAGAAAGCCACAAGGAGTCAGCAGTCAATGGAACCTGGAAGAGAAAGGCGAGAACATTACACATGATGCAAGGCAGGGGTACGAGCGAAAGAATCCCAAGGATTGCTGGCCGCCAGCTCCAAAACTTTATAGACCTTGGGCAGAAAGCATTACCTTGTTGATGCCTCAATTTTGGACTTCTCCTAATCTCAAAATGATGAGCCAGTAAATTCCCATTGTTTATGCCAGCCCATTGTGTGGTATTGCTATAGAAGTCTGGAAAACTAAGTCAGTGTCCAGTGATGATTCTTGTCAAACCTAATTTTTACAAATTGTAAAATGTTGGTTTTCTAACTCATTCTTTCCATATTTATTCATCATGATTCTACTGAAAGGAAGCTCCTTTCTTTCTTATTAATATGTCTATCATCATCTATCGATCATCAGAATGCATTCAAGGACTATAATATATTATTGTTCTTATACATTTTGATGATCAAATTGTCCTGGATTTGGCCAGTGAGAGCCCCTTCAAGTGCCATTTTGACATGTTCTCATTTTTCATTGGTCAACTTGTTTTGATCATTTAAAAAAATCAATAATTTGATTAAAATAATTTTAATAACCAGCATGTTGTTGAACTTTCTAACGTTCTCTTCCCTTCCCTTGCCAGGGCATTGACCAATAAGATAATTCCTTCCCAAGTGTACATTGAGGACAATACAAAACGAGAAGCCTCACTGAAATGTTTTCTTACCTCACCAATTAAGCAACTTTCTTACATATCAGCCCCAGCATGTATGATGCCATTTCCTGCTTCATCAGAATCATTACATATAACATATCTTTAGGATTGTTTCAAAATCATGTAAAGTGCAAGTATAAAATTTTAAAAATGCCATGGCCTACTTTCTATCTCCAATGGATGAATCATTATATGAGTTATTCATATTTCATGACAAAATTATTTTAATCACTTTACCTACCTAGCTCCTGAAGTGAAGTGGAATGGATTTGGGGAAGAGAGATATAATTTAAAATTAAAGGATAATTCAGGAGAGAAGACATCTATCTCTCTTGTGACAGAAGGTTTACGTACTTAGAAGGTCACACAGAGACATAAGGGGCTTGGAAGAGGAGTAGGACTTCAAGAGATAAAAGCCTCAAACAAACCTCATTCACCTTGCATTTTTACTACTGTCTTGGTATCTCAGGTACAAACTCTGCATACTCAAAGGTGAGTATGCAAGTAAGTTAAATTTTAGTTATGCTATAAGAAGTACAGTCTACATTATACTCCAACATGTTACACACAACAGCTGTATGGTAAACTACAATGAGGAAGAGCACACGCTTTAAGCATGTTTTAAAATAGAGATCCAAAGTTTGAACTTGTAAAAAACAACAGTGGAAAACTGGTGTATAGACCACTGAAAACAAAACAATATAGTGACTCTTTTTAAGCAGCTTTGGGAAAACTAAGTCTGAGGCAGAGTCTAGATAAGTCCTTCAGGAAATGGTAGTAGTTGCAAAACAGGTCCAAATGATGAATTAGTTATACTTCACTATAATGAATAGCTCACGGTCCCAGTGGGGGAAGAAGAAATGTGGTTAACCAACTCATCTGTCAGAATAATACTAGCTACTGTTTCTTGGGCTCCTACTCTGTATCTTGATCCCCTGCATTATCTCCAGACTTGTATTTCTAACTGTATGTTGTATTGCCCTAATTTGACCTTTCCAAAGCCTAAATCTAATTAGTTACTTCTGTTTTAGACCCTACAGAGATTCTCCATCGCCCTTATAAAGCACTCAGTGAATATTTGTTGAATAAATTAGCCAATTTTCAGAATAACTTTGGGTTGGACATTGTTATTCCATTTTTCATATAAAGGCACTAATTGGTACAGTTTTTGTTTGGGACAATTGAAAATTTTTGATAATTGATGGTGGTGATGATAGAACAACATTGGGAAAATAATTAACACCAGTGAATTGTGCATTTGAAAGTGGTTAAATTGGGAAATTTTAGATAGTATATGCTACAGAATAAGAATTTGTAAAAACTGTAGAACCATATAACACAAACAGTGAACCTAAATGTAAATCATGGACTACAGCTAATAGTATAATTATAACATGGTTTCATCAATTGTAACAAAAGTACCACAGTAATAGAAAGTGTTAATAATAAGGAAAACTGCATGTAGGAGGGGTGGTAGATGGGACTTCTGTACTTTCTGCATAATTTTTCCATAAACTTGCAGCTGTTGTAATAAAAAAAAAGAGCTTGAAGAACTTTACTTCATGGTCAAAAGGCCAAGTTTGTCTGACTCCTAAAGCTGTACTACTTGTATATCACATTGACTATTCTCTTTATTAGAAGATAACCTGTCCATGTAGACAGTAAAGAAAGACTGCCAGTTGCATAATGGGTTTCTGCCAGTCACACACAAGTAAACAATCTCTGGTTCCAATAACTTTGTTGTATTTGCTTTGCGAATTACCCTGCACTTCAGTAGAATTGTGATTAACCAGAATCTTCAATTAAGCAGAATTTGTTTTAAGAGCTTGAAGGAGAGAAACGGTCTAAACATTTAGTGAAAATAGCCCTATTTCCAAAAATAAGCTGATGTGACAGATTGAGTTAGGTACTTGAGAAAAAACATGCTCTTAATCTTAATCCATTCCTTTGGGTGTGAACCAATAGGAACTTGTAAGATGTTATGTTTAGTAGTGTGGTCAGCTGAATCAGATGGGTCTTGATCCTAATGCTGGAGTCTTAGAGAAAAAAGCCATGGAGAAGATCAAGAAGCTGGAATTCAATGGAACTTAGAAGAGAAAGGAGAGGACAGCACCATGTAATGGGAAAGCCAAGGAACCAAAGGACTACCAGCCAGCCAGAATTCTACCAACCATGGGAGCAAGCAAGCCCTCTAGCCTCTGATTCTATGAGCCTATAAATTCCTGCTGTTAAGCCAATCTATTGTGTTGTTTTTCCATAGCAGCTGGGAAACTATGAGAGACAGCTGATATAGGAATTTTTAAGAAATGTTTCTAAAGTGTAACTTGATTCTCAACATATTGTACCCCATTATCTATACTGTCTTCTATAGCATGTAAAATAATCATTGATTAGAACTCATGCCAAGAACAGTGCCAGGCACAAAATAGATGGTCAGTAAATATTTATGAAATGTGGATTTGACAATGGATTAATGGACTGGGAAAAGTGAAACCCTCAGTGGGATGACTTGTTGCTGAAGGGACCCAGAAGATCATGTCCTTAGAGATAATCCATTCTTGTTGTTGTGAGCCTGCTGAAGTTGGGATCTTTTGATTAGATTACTTTAGTAGGGTATGATTTAGTGTGGTTCTTAATCCTCTTACTGGAGTCCTTTATAAACTGAATGAATACAGAGTAAGATACAGAGAGAGAAATCCACCGAAGCTGAGAGAAAGCCACAGAGCCAGAGCTGTGGGCAACAGATCTCAGAGGAAAAGGCAGAGACCGGCAGCTGCTACCATGTGTCTTCCCATGTGACAAAGGAATCCAGAGTCACTGGTCTTCGGTAAAAAAGCATCACCTGGTGATGTCTTGATTAAGGCACTTTTCTCAGCCCCAAAACTGTAAGCTTGCAAGCCAATAAACCTTCACTGTAAAAGCCAAACTAGTTCTAGCATATTGCTTTTAGCAAATAAAACACTCAGCATTCTGAGATTCAGAAGAATTTACTTAGGATAGTCATGTTCTTGATACTAAGGCCAGACAGTAAACTAATGTATTTTACTAAGCTTTTCAGCTACATGGTTCAAAACAAAAAATAATTTTCTTATCCTCAGTAAACTAGAAAAGTCACTCAATCAGAATAACTTATTTCCCATATATACCATTAAAATAAGCATATGATTCTAGTTTTTTTTTTTAAGATTTATTTATTTATTTATTTCTCTCCCCTTCCCCCCGACCCTGTTTGTCTGTTCTCTGTGTCTGTTTGCTGCGTCGTCTTCTTTGTCCATTTCTGTTGTTGTCAGCGGCACAGGAATCTGTGTTTCTTTTTGTTGTGTCATCTTGTTGTGTCAGCTCTCCGTGTGGGCTGCACCTTTCCTGGGCAGGCTGCACTTTCTTTTGTGCTGGGCGGCTCTCCTTATGGGAGGCACTCTTTGCGCGTGGGGCTCCCCTATGCGGGGGACACTCCTGCATGGTAGGGCACTCCTTGTGCACATCAGCACTGCTCATGGGCCAGCTCCACACAGGTCGAGGAGGCCCAGGGTGAACTGTGGACCTCCCGTGTGGTAGAAGGACGCCCTAACCACTGGGCCAAGTCTGCCACCCTAGTTTTTAAAGTTTCTACTAAGCTTAACATATACATATGTATTTATATTTGCTTCAGCTGTGAATTTAGCCATATTGAAGAAGAAGAGTGACATAGCTGAAATGAAAGTTTTGGATTTAATTGTAGATTTTAAATATCAGTTACCCATTCTATGTTAATATTTCAGATTCTCTCTTGGTCATCTTTTTCCTATCTTCACAGTTATATACAGTTTTATACTATGGAGTTAAATGAAAGATGGTAATTTTATCCAAATATTACTGAGGATCAAATTTGTCATATCAACACAAAAGTAGAATATTCTGATTTTCTAGATGAAATGTGCAATAGATTTTGAATAGCTAGGGAAAAGGTACAACTTGATTTGCATGTATCATAGACTATATTTCTATATCTTTATTTTCATAATGAAAAAAATTCCTTGATTTTAATATTTTAGAACATAAAGTTCCAAATATGAAGAATTTAGAGACATACAACTTTAAGAAATTAAACCTCATCTGTTCCCCCTCCGCCCTTTTCAAATTAGATCCTTATTTGTATTATTGTTTATGACGTTAGATGTTCTTTTAGGTCATGCTGTAAAACAGGACCAAAAACTAGAAGGGAAAAACAAAGCTTGGGTTCCCTCTGAATGAAGTTATGGTTTGGTTATGATACATTGACAGCTTGTACCATTACTGCTTATATACTCCCTGTTTACGAATGTAGGGCTAATACCTCACTGCTTCTAATAGAATCTGTGTGTGGAATTTATGGGTATCATCAATATTAAGGGTTTCTGATAGAATTAATCCCATCCTCAGGCCTGGATGAAATTATTTTAGGATTAAGAGTTTGGATACATTTAGTTAAAAATTGTTTCAACCATGGCATATAATTGGTAAATTTGGAATATCCCAGGGTATGGGTGATAATTAGGTCAACATTAAATTCAAAAGGCTGTAGATTTTCAGAACCCCATTTTGCCAAGACTCAGGCTTCTGGGGAATCTGATTACAACTGTTCTGGACATCAGCTTTGGCTGGGGAAGTACAATGCCAACTTGCTTTCTGTTTGGGAGCCCTCTCTTTTCTGAGTCTGGAATCCATATAGAGCAGCCACAGGGAGCCTGGCTTAGAAGCACATCTTCACAACAACTTCTTATAAGAAGACGAAGTACAGCTTGCATTGTATATTTATGCAAATTAGCTTTTCTTCCCGTGCAGAGTGGCCCTACTTGCAGAGGAATCCATCTAAGGCTGTTTTCCTCTCTGGCTCCCTGAAGGTTGGACTTCCTTCCTTCAGTAAAGGGATCTCTCCAAACCCACCCTTTTCCTGCCCTATATTTGCACTCTTCATGAGGGATGCAATAGATCAAATTCATTCTCTCTGATGACACGTTCAGCTTGCCTTCCCAGGCATCTGATTTCAAGGTATTTTTTGTAGTCTTCAAATGAATTGTGCACAAAACTTCCAACAGCTGCCTGTAGCAGATAACAGCCATGCACCAGACCCCAGACCAATGCGGTCAGTCCTTCCCCTCCTTAGCTGCTTTCTACTCCTTTGAGGTTCCCCTGAATTCTCAACTGCCAGAGTTCAAGGAAATCTGATCATGCTATGAGTCTAGCAAGGAGAAAAAGGAGGTTTAAAATTCAAAGTACCCATCTAATCACTTATGGGGAAAAAAAGTCTCTAAAACTCTGTTTTAAAGGGTAAAGGGGGAACGAGGTAGGCAATCCCCTCATTTTTATCTTAAAAATCTAAATCATACCTGTGCCATCTCCACATTAACAAGGTAATAATAAAAATGCAGGAGAAGCACTGGGTGGACATTTTTTCATTAGATTACTAATGTTCCTTGCATCAAATACCAGAGCACTGGACGCAACCTACGTGATTTTTTACTCACTACTGCACATTTACAGGACTTTCACACACTTTGCCACTCCTTCTCAGAAGGCTTAGTGGTTATTGTGGAACATGAACCACACCCTTTTGATCAGATAAAAATAAAATATGATGATGAAGGGGGAAAAAAACCATATGTTTATAAATCAGTGCTTATAAACATATATAAAACTTCAGATATCTAAAATGTAAATGGGATTTATTTAGTGATCTTTTTAGTAAGATTGTAACAATACTATTGCTTATCAAGTTGCCTTTGATTAGGTTAAAACCTTCTGAAGCATCTAAACTAATAGACGACTTAACTGACTTTTGTCATACCTACATTTGAAACATCATGGGCTTCAGGTAAATTACTTTGTCAGTTATTTTGCATAGCCTAATAAGACTTGCAGTGAACAATATACATGAACATTTTTGGTGGTCCAGCAAGTCCCCTACACCTTTTTGATACCCTTAGGCTACTCTTATATAGAAATTCTGAAGCTACAACTGGCATCAGGTGTTTTAATTCTATCTCTAAAACTCTCTAGAACCCCTCTTTTCTATCCTTACCAATGCCACACGACAAGTCCTTACAACTGCTCTCTTATACTCTCCTGAGAAAACTTCTGACTGATCTGACTCTCCTGTCCACTGCCCACATTGCCGCAAATAGTTATCTTTTCAGAGGCAGCCCTGATGACTTCACTCCTCTGCTTAGAAACCTTTGATGGTTCACAGCTCACCAGAATGGGTTACATGTATGTCAAGATATTGCTCACTACAGCCTTCAAGTTCCCTCAGTAGGGGAAAGCAGTGAAACCCCCATCTCAATAACTTTAACTTCAAAAAGATTCTTTAGGTGACTCCAATGTACTAATTCAATATTATCATTTTTCATTCGGGCCACTAGATAAAGGGTTTGGATGCACTGCTTTAAATCAAGGTAGTGCTGAGACCTGAGAACCCCTGATAGAGCAATGTATGAGTTTAGGGTATTTGTGATCCTCTATAAATTTCTGAGGAGTAGGTCCATGGAAACTATCTATTCTTAAAGAAGACTGTGACATTTTTAAAAGGTTAAAAACTGCTGCTCTATAACATAAATTGACCTTCATGATCTGCTCTATACTATCTTTACAACTCAGCAACAACCATTCTTTCCCATGTCCCTCACATTCTGGCCACAGCAGGCTACTTGATCAAGGTTCTTCCAGCCCCATCCTTTTGCAGCTTTGACTCCATTGTGTCCTACTTTTTACCTTATGCTCCAGCAATAATGAATTGTTTGCATGTCACTGAAATGCACTTTCAAGGTTCAGCGCTCTGTCCTACGCTGTCATCAGCCTGGAATGCCCTTACAACAGTCCTGGCAAACTCCTCTACCTCCATCAAGACCCAACTTAAGTCATACTCATAGATCTCACCTTAACTCTAGAAGAATTCTTACTTTTATGGTACTAGCTTTTTTTACATTAATATTGACACTATTGAACTCATTTTACTTTATTCTAATGAGTTCAACATATTTTTTCTCCCTACTTGAAAGGAGGACCCCTAATTATTCAACTCTATATACTGAGCATATTGCTTTTAGTTGGTGTTTAATATATATTTGTTGGATGACTGTTCTTCTATTCTCTTCTTCACCTGGGAAACTAATTTAATCCTTGAAGATCTGGTTAAAAGATTACCAATGAAAAATTTCCTGATTTCCCCAGATCAGGGAGAACTCTCTCCTCTATGACACACTGTACTTCTTTTATCACTTTCTCTTACCCTTCTTGGGTCTAAGAACTGAGTGCCTTAAATATGTAGGCTCAGCCCTGCACAGTTCCTTGGCTTAATCCTAACTATGGAAGCAATGCAGGAGTGGTTCAGACCAACAACTCCTGTAAACATTATAGTGCCCTGATATCTTTACTTGCCAGCCCCTCTCCCTGGGACCTAATCATTTCCTGCACATCCACTTATCTGGGAAGCCTGTTCTAAGTGACTCTCACAGGAGTCATAACAATATACCTTTCTGTCTCTCACTATTCCTACCCCACCCAGATAATGCACCTTGAAGTGTTTGCCACTCTGTTGAGAAAGGCTGACCTGACAGCCAGATTTTTAAGAATATGTATATATTTGCCTGACCAGTGTCAGGCTGGTCTACCTTCTGCTAGGTTCCTTTCTGGAAAAGCCTGAAGCTAAGTGTCTAGTGATGGTGTTTAATATCATTGACTTATGCAGGATACCCGTCAATAGACTGTGAGTTCCTTAATGCTTAATACAATGACGTCACCAGAGTGGGCCCTCAACATGAATTCATGACCAGTGAACAGCTAGTTTAGAATTACATATGTGTGTATATAATATTATCTATAAAAATTAACTAGGCATGTTGAAATTTTTAAGTTTGTTGCTATTATGATAGTGTATTTCAGGGTGGTAAATTCACATGCCTTCTGGAATCAGGCAAGTAATGTAATGAGAGAAGTCAGCAAGCTATAACACAATAGGACAGGAACACACCCTATCTACAAGGAGCAGCTCCTTCTTGGCTCCAGCCATTTCTTGTCATGTAAGACCATGGCTCAGGGTCTCCAGATCTGCTACTATTTCAAGAGAAGCTGGATAACCAGATATTTATGTGGACTTTTTGATACTGTGGCAAGAAGAAACATGGCTTATGCTCATTGTGGTATACCTGTGCAGGATAAAACAGCTTGTGTCATCAGGTCAGGTATTAGCAAAGGTAGAAAATATAGCACAGTTTTGACTTGCAGTGCTAGCTCAGTGTCAGCATTTTGAAAGAAGGGGCAATAGTAGACATTCCACGTCTAGGAAATCAGTAAGGTTCTTTTGGTTCTTGGCCATTGTTCTCTTCAGCCTATCATTCCCAGAATAAGAAGATCCAGGAAGCCAGAACCTGGTGGAATCAGTAGTCTGGGATAGATAATTCAGGTCATGTTGGTTGAGCAATAACTGTGGCCTAATAAGGAGATTATTAAGATAACTGATCTCTTCACTATCTTCTGCCAATGGCTTATAAGAGGGAAAGCCTGGCAAAATAGGGGCTCATTAAATATTTGCTGAATGCATGAATAAATGAATGAGCTAATTTGTGGATTTATGGAAATTTTAGAAAAATTTCAGTGTCTTTTTAGTGCAAATGTTTTTTAATTTGGTATTATGAAGATATTGAATAAATATAAGGTGACTGGAGGTATAATTTTAATTTTACTTCAGAGCACTTTTCTTCTCAGTGCATCACTTTCTATCAACTGGAGTTAAAAGTGAATTATTCTTACCAGTGATCTGCATTTCTGGTTTACATGGTATTTTTGTTCAGGCTGCTTTGTGCCTTGACCCCATGTGACAGTTGGAGATTATTTATGAATTTCAGAAGGAGAGATTATATTTGTAAACTGGTCAGTTCCTCTGGGTGTGATCCACTTTGATTGTTCTAAATTCAGCTGAGATGCCTTGATTAAATTAAGTTAAGATTAAGGCATTGATTTAACCACATCATTAGGAGGACTCAGGGTTGAGATCCCACCGCCTTGGTGGGCCATATGAACAGATACTCAATCAAACAGAAGCAGATATGCGAGAAAAGTGAGAGAGCTCTATAGGCATAGGAGAGGACCCAGGGAGAGATGAGCCATTTGCCTGAGAGTTTGCAGTTGAAGAGAACAGAGCAGCTGAGCAGCTAAGGAAGGAGACACCATGTATCTTGCTTCAACACATGGCAGCTGACTCTGGGTGAGAAATCAACCTTGAGTTGGACTCTTTAGGGCCTTGTAACTGTAAGCATTTACCCCAAATAAATACCCTTTATGAAAACCAACAGATTTCTGGTATTGTGCATTAGCACCTCTTGTGCTGACTAATACACGCCACTTCTTCCAAAATCAATTGTTCTATTCTATGTATATGAACCTAGACAAAGGTGTGTGTGCATATGTGAGAAGACACGAACTGGATAACTCAAATATTGAAATAGGTAGTGTGAGTTAATATTGATATTCCACCCTTTGCAATCTAACAACTTACCTTTTGAAAGTCTTGTTGCTCCAAGGATACTTCCAGTTCTATCTGCTTTTAAATATTGTTGTCAGTGTGGCATGGCTATTGTACAGTGGAATTTGGTCATCAGAAGAAAAATAATGCATCGAACTTTTAGAAGAACATGAGGGAAAAAAGCACGATAGCCATCCTTCTTTTCCAATCCCACTGCCATCACTCTGCTAAAGTCCCATATAACTTAATGTCCTGATTATTGTTAGTTTTCTTTATCAACTCTTCTCTCATCAATGTATGTGCACTACTCTACCAGAATGATTTTTAAAATATCACCCATTCTTAGTAGATGACACTACTTCCTATTTCTCAAAGGCTATCAGGCATGAACGCTCTTAACTTCTGCCCTTCCCCCCGTTTCTACAAACATATCTTCAGTTGTAGCCTTGCTTCCTCTCTCACAGAGGAAGAGGGTTTGCCCGCCCTGCTTTGTATCTGAGACTACTCCAGCCACCTGGGCTCTGGATCTCATTCCCTTCTCCTTCTCGAGGACCTCAGACCTTCAGCTGCCTCCATTCTTTCCTGTGTCTTTAGTCTCTTCCTCTCCTTTAGCACCTTCCCTTTAGCTTATAAACAAGCTCAAGTCATTCCCATCCTAAAAGACAAAGAGTGTATGGCTCAAGCTACTATCCTGAATTTCTTCTTCCACTCACTTCCAAGCTCCTTGAAAGACTGTTCTCTGTTTTCTTCGCCCTCTTCCCTGCCCAGCTGGCTCCTGCCCCCACCTCTGTACAGAAGCTTCGCTACAAAGGTTACCTGTGACTGCTTAGGTGCCAAATTCACTAAGCAGTTTTCATTGTTGATTTATCCAAACTGCCTGCAACAATTTTTAATTTTTTTTTTTATTTTTAAAGAAGCTTTAGACTACATAAATATTACATCAAAAATATAGGGGGGAAATGGATGTTACTCAACCAACTGTGCTCCTGTCTACCATATATAAGGTCCAGGGTTTGATGCCCAGGCCTCCTGGTGATGGCAAGCTGGCCCACGTGGAGTGCCAGTCCATGCCGGAATGCACCCCTGTATAGGAGAGCCACCCTGTGTGGGAACGCTGCCTCATGTGGGAAAAGTCATTCCATCCAGGAGTCCAGGCCGATGCAGAGAGCTGGCTCAGCAAGATGATGCAACAAGAGACACAGAAGAGACAAAATAATAAGTCATAGTAGGGGAGCTGAGGTGGCACAAGAGAGTAACGGCCTCTCTCTCACTCCAGAAGATCCCAGAATTGGAGCCGTGTAATGAGAATACAAGCAGACACAGAAGAACACACAGAGAGCAGACAATGGGGGGAAGGGGAGGAGCAAATTTTTTAAAAAATCTTAAAAAATATATATATATATATATAGGGGATTCCCATCTACCTCCCCCTTTCCCCCCCCAACTTTTCCACATTAACAACATCTTTCATTAATGTGGTACATTTGTTACAATTCATGAACACATATGGAAGCATTGCTACTCACTATGGATTATAGTTTACATTATAGGTTACTCTTTGCCCTGCACAATTTTATAGGTCTTGACGAAATGTATAGTGCCTGTCTCCTGTCATTGCAATGTCATGTAGGACAATTCCAATGTCCCCAAAATACCCCCATGCTACTCCTGTTCTTCCCTGTCATCCCCCTCAGAACCTCTGGTGGCCACTGCCTTTATATCAATGATACAAGTTCTTCCATTACTAGAACAATAACAAGTCCACTTTAGTCCATAGTTGCATTCCCCCCTTATGCTTGTTCATTCCTCAATCTTCAGGATTTTGGGAGGGTGATGCCCGCTCTTTTTCTGATTGAGAGAGGGCTTAGATACCATGGGACAGATGGGTAGAACTGTCTTGCTTGCAGGTGTAGATATTCTGTTTTTTGGGATGAGCATTGTCCATCATCATCCTTTTGTTAATTGTCCTGAGTGAGTCCAGTGAATTGGAGAGTAGGTATTGCTACTCTGTTGAGATTCAAGGCTCAACTGGCCTATTAACAGATCAAAGATTTAAGTTTCTGAGGCATGTATTTATAAGTATAGTGCTAACTATAAGTTCAAATAAAAAGGGCAGAAGAGCCATGTGTAGGGAAATTACAAATGAATCTAACTCTGTTACATTGGGGAGCATAAGTTCAAAAGTAAAGCCCACTAACAAGGTGTCTGAATTCCTGAGATTGTCTACCCTGCTTATAGTGTCTAGATGTCTCTAGAGCCCTCAGGAGCCCTGCTGTTTGAGGCACTGTTTACTGTGGCAGTCAATGAGATCCTGCTGAGACATGCATAAGCACAACCTCTGGAATGACCTCTCGACTCACTTTGAAATCTCTTAGCCATAAAAACTTATTTGTATTTAATATTTTCCCCTTTTGGTCACTATTTGGCACCTGCAACTTTTGACACTATTGACACTAAAAATTCTTGGGGGAAGCAGATGTGGCTCAAGTGATAGAGCTTCCACCTACCATATGGAAGGACCTTAAATATGTAGGCTAAGCCCTGCACCAAGGTTCGATCCCTAGGGCCTCCTGGTGAAAAAGAAGAAGAGAGAGTGTGCCTGTGTGGTGAGCCTGTGCCTGCATGTGTGCCCATGTGGTGAACTAGTGTCCGCACAAGTGAGTCAGGCAGCAAGATGATGATGCACCAAAAGAGAAACGAGGGGAGAGTCAAGTTGATGCACAGCAGAAAACAGGAACTGAGGTGGTGCAATTGACAGGGAACCTCTCTCTCCATCAGAAGTCTCCAGGATCAAATGCTGGTGAATCCTGGAGGAGAGAAAATGAGAAGAGAAGACAACAGACAGCAAAAACAGCAGGGCAGGAGGAGGAGAAGTGGGGAAAATAAATTAATAAATCTTAAAAAAAAATTCTTGGGAGGAAAGAAAATCCAACAGATAGACAGATGCACTGAGGTAAAATACCTAAATTAAAGATACGGATTTGCCTTTAAACTCCAAGATTTAGTAGTTGTGTAAGCTTGGCAAGTTACTTCACCTTTTTGAACCCAGTTTCTTTACTTGTAAAATGTATCTCATTTAATCCCAATTATAAGGAAATAGATATAGGTCTCTTCTGTTTTGTTAGTACAAAATAGCAGAGAAAGAATAACTTAAAGATTTATTAAGCAAATGGTACATTTTGATTAGGAGCTCATATATGCACTTGAAGTCAGTAACTTGGGAACTGAGTGACTGAATAAGGTTGCTTAAAATGGAAAATTGTATCCATCTAAAGGAACAAAATTTTCTATTTAATTATTCAAAGATTAAAATCAAAAGAAACTTACTTTCTTTTAGATAGCATGTTTTGGACTTTAGGAACCTTGATTTCAGGTATGTCCCAACTTATTGTAAACTTTAAAATGTTTGCTGGTTTGGTGTTTCTTTTCAACATGCCCTCCTTTGGGACAATTTTTTGTATGCTGGCATTGGCTTTCTTTTGAAAGAACATTGTACGTACTTAAAATAATATGTGTTTTTTAACATAGTTAAGGAAGATGGCATCTTATTAAGAATCCTATAAAACTAGGTTTTGCCCCAAAGCTGTCAATGGTGAACTTCAAATCTTTTAAAAGAACATCTGGAAATTTATGCCAGAACCCTTATTTTTTTTAAAAACTGAAAATATGTTTATCAAATTTTTCACTTTAGAGTTCCAGTAGAATTTACTCTTTTCCCAAGGATGCAAAGAGGTGGGAATTAACTAAGCAAGCAATCTCCTGCCTGAAAGTTACCACGAAGCAGTTCTAAAGGACAACTGGAGATGGTGAAGAGCACCTTGAAACCTTGGGTGAAGGAAAGAGATGGAACATTTATAGCCTTGAGAGATCCAACTGCTGTGTCTGTCCCTCTAGTGACTGCAGAGATTCCTCTGTCACGTCTCTATTTGTATCCCTCTGAAGCTCAACGGTAGACTGTGACTTTCCCAGCTTGCACAGGACCCTTCCCTCTTCTCTTAAAGGGAAATTAATACTATGCACCCCAAACCAAAATGGAACGATGCCTAGAGGAAAAAAAAGCTTTCAAATGCAAGCACTTTTTGAGTAATAACGAAGAAATCCAAAAGCTGAATCAAAGAGGAAAGCAACTGGAGTTCAGAACAAAGCCTTTGGGACTTCTTTCAGGAAAATACATGTATTACTAAGTGTCAAAGTAAATACAGCACGCAAACCCCAGACTGCTTATTTGTGTGGTTTTCACAGTGTCAATATATATGCAAAATTGGTCTGATTGCGCTGAGACCCATTATAGGTCATTGCAGTATAAACAAAAGTCAGACTGTGTGAACCTTTGGCAAGCAGGAGCGAGGTTTCCTCGACATTTTCTCAGTTCTAGAGAAATGAGCGAGAGGTGGCAGTAATGCTCTTTTCCCTTCTCCTTTTCTCTTACTTTCTCAAGTGTGAATTGAAACATTATTTTCCTTGAGCCCCAGGAAATAGAATTCAAATTTACAGTAAAAGGTTACCAATGAAAAAAATGACCTGTTAATTTTAATATATATTTATTTCACGCATAATTGCTCCATACTTAAAATGAGAGATGTTTCCTTTGAAACTGACTTGCTCTTTCAATTTTTCTCCTCCTCGTCAAATCAAAACAGCTTGAGATAAATGAATATCACAGAAATACCCTCTGAAGCAACATAAGAGAATCTGGATGCCAGAAATAGCAGACTCCACTTTTTTTTAAAGTTGCGCTACAATTTTTGGGTTTAGATCAGAAGGCTGCTGAAATGTTAAGTGGGTATACATGATAAAAATTACATAAGTTTATAAAGCAGCAACATTCATTGGGATGAATTTGCCTTCATATTCAGAGTTTCAAAAGCAGCTGTGCATGGGAGATAGGTTGTTTGGAGTGCAAACATATGGAAATGAGAAGTTGTGAGTCAATCCTATAAGCATTAGTTGAGTGGTTACTATCTGCAAAGCACTCTGCTAGATTTTGAATTATTTGAGGCTCACACTTGTTGAGTAACTTCCCAAGGTCACACTGCTAATGAATAACAGAACATTGGCCTTTGTGATTCTAAAGTCCATGTTTCTAAACCGTTTTCCATGTTACCTCTCAATTAGGGCTTCCCCCATCATACCTGACTTGCAACCTCCTTACCCTGGAACAGTTCCCATGTCATCAGTCCTCTCCTAAGACCCAAGGCCATCAATATGCCTTATTAACTGACTCTAAATTCTGTTGCCACCATGATTACTTCTTTTGTTATGATTAATTCCCCTACTGCTATTATAATACTACTACTATGAATGTTTGTTATTAATAATACTCATTGAGCACTTACTCTATGACTAGAACTCTGCTGAGAACTTTGTAAGTCTTATTTCATGTAATACTTTCAACGGTGGTGAAGGTATTTGCTCTGGAGAGAGACTGCCAAGGACTAGATCCTAACCCCTTTATTCATTAGTTTTGTGACCATGGACGTACTTCCCTGAATCTTTACTAATCTTCAAAGATCCTGTTTCCAAATGGGTTGGAATTACATCCACAGGCTGCAGGTTAGGACTTGACGGTATCATTCTAGAGGTCAAAATTCAATCCATAACACCAACTGTGGTGCTTTTTTTTTTAAAGATTTATTTATTTCTCTCCCCTTCCCCCCCACCCCAGTTGTCTGCTCTCTGTGTCTGTTTGCTGCGTCTTCTTTGTCCGCTTCTGTTGTTGTCAGCGGCATGGGAATCTGTGTCTCTTTTTTTTGTTGTGTCATCTTGCTGTGTCAGTTCTCCATGTGGGCGGTACCATTCTTAGGCAGGCTGCACTTTATTTTGCGCTGGGCAGCTCTCCTTACGGGGTGCACTCCTTGCGTGTGGGGCTCCCCTACATGGGGGACACCCCTGCATGGCAGGGCACTCCTTGCGCACATGAGCACTGCGCATGGGCCAGCTCCACATGGGTCAAGGAGGCCCGGGGTTTGAAACGCGGATCTCCCATGTGGTAGACGGATGCCCTATAGACAGACGCCCTAACCACTGGGCCAAGTCCGCCAACTGTGGTGCTTTGAAGACATCCTCTTAAAATTAATCCATTATTGTGGGTGTGAACCCATTGTATGATGTTACTTCAGTTAATAAGATGTGGCCCTACTGAATCAGGATGGGTCTAAATCCTATTATTATTGGAGTCCTTGATAATCAGAATGAAATTAAGACACATGGAAAGAAAGTCACAGGAAGGAGCTGGAAGTCAATGGAACCCATTGGCCAGGAGAGGCCACTGTGTGCACTGTCATGTGACAGAAAAGCCAAGGACCAAGACCACTGGCAGCCAGGCCTAGAATGCCCCATTCTTCAGGAGAAAGCATTGCCTTAGTGACACCTTGATTTTGATTTTGCACTTCTCCCAGCCTCAAAACTGGGAGGTAATAAATTCCTATTGTTTAAGCTAACCAATGCATGGGATTGCTTTAACTACCAGAAAACTAAAACACCATCCGTTCTTGCTTCACATCCCTTTTCCCTCATTCTCATTGTTCTGGGGTTGCTCCTCCCACACAAAGCATGATCACTTAATCCTACCTTGGGCCTTATTTTCCAGGAAATTCAGGCTAAAATGAATATGAACAGAACTATTGGCATATTCTGATAATTGTTGTAATAAAGCTATTAAAAGTATTTAAGTACCTTAGAAACCTAAAGGAGAGTAGATTAATTTAATTTAGGTGGGCTTAAATTAAATACTAACCATACAAAGGATGGTATATTAGTCAGACAAAGGGGTGCTGATGCAAAATACCAGAAATCTGCTGAGCATTATAAAGGGTATTTATTTGGGGTAGGAGCTTACAGTTACTGGGCCATAAAGCATAAGGTACTTCCCTCACCAAAGTCTATTTTCACGTGTTGGAGCAAGATGGCTGCTGACATCTGTGAGGTTCAGGCTTCCTGGGTTCCTCTGGGCTCAGCTCCTCTGTTTTCTCCACAAGGTCAGCTATAGACTATCAGGTAAATAGCTCTGTCTCTTTCCCTGGGGATCCAGCTTCTGACTTCAGCATCAAACTCCAACATCAGAAACCCTCAATTCTGTTCTTTGCCATGCCTTTTATCTGTGAGTCCTCATCCCTTGGTGGGTGGGGACTCAATGCCCTAATCCTAACTCAATCATGCCCAGGTACAGATCAGATTACAAACATAATCCAATATCTATTTTTGGAATTCATAACCATATAAAACTGCTACACTCCATCTTCTGAATTCCAAAAAGACATTACATATTCAAAAAAACCTTAAATCAGAAACAATGCAAGTACTAAATCATATCACAATCAATTTCAAGAAATAAAGTTTGTCTTGGGCAAAGTCCTGTCTGCTACAGACCTCTGAAACTTTCAAAACAATTGATCTGTTTCCAATACACAAACGGACAGACATAGGATAAACATTTTCATTACAATAAGGAGAAATTGGGAGGGAAACATGAGTCATCAGTCCTTTACAGTTCAGTAAACCTGCAGGGCATCTTCTATTCAATTTCAGTCTGAGAGTCATTCTTAAAATGATGGTTTCTTCTCCTTGGGGCCCTATGGGAACCCACCCTTTCCACCAGCTTGTCCAATGTACATTTCCTTGCTTCCACCCTCATCAAGTATCTGGGTGTTGACCAAGCTCAAGACCTCACCCTCCAAGAGTGTTGGGGTAATTGCCACACTTTACCCAATCTTCAGGTATTCCCCTAGTACAGTGATGTGAAGACAACATTCCCCTTAACCTTTGGCATGCAGGCTCAACCCTCTCAGAGCAATGAGTTGACCACCTGGCCTTCCCTAACCCATGAGCGACAGGTCCACCCTTCTCAGACCTGTGGGGTGCTGACCTTAACCACCATAATCCTTGGGGAATATGCTCCACCCTATCTGTACCCTGACACAGCACAACTCTCCCAGAACATTGGGTGGGAATATTCGCCCTCTTCAACTGCTGGGGCAAACTTTCTCTCTCTGTACCCATGGGTGGAGTTCCTCTCTTGGCCCAAGGCGATGTCTTAATTCCAGATCTCAGCTTCCATGATTTTCCTCTTAAAGCTGTTTCTCCTTCAATCTCTCCTTTCCATGTCCCTTTTAGTTCAAATGACAGTGGTTTTGTTCATATAGATCTCTCAAAAACCTTGTTGGTTTAGCATGCAAGAACCAGGGGTCCAAGCCATCAGACAGTAAGTCTTTCCACAATAACTACATCTTCAATCCTTACAAGTTCCAAGTTTAGTTAAGTCCTCCAATGGGGCATTTTCATCTGGGGGCTTGATTTCCAGAGGCTTGGAATTTCTAGAATTAGGTTCTGCTTTCTTTGTGCCTAATAGTTCAGTCCTCAGTATATCTCTCTCATCTAGCATTTTGCTACAAGCTGCAAGCAGAAGCCAAGCTGCATTTTCCAAGTTTACTTTGGGAATTTCTTCGGCTAAGTGCCCAGTCTTGCCATTTTCAAATTCTGCCTTCCATACAACACCAGGGTTAATCTTGCTAAGTTCTCTCAACTTTAAAACTGGATCACCTTTCCTCCAGTTTCCAATAATAGTTTCATCATTTACTTCTAAGGAATCCTAAAAACTCTCTTTAGCATCCATATTGCTATCAACAGTCTCTTCAAAGCAATACAGGCCTTTTCCATCTAACATCTCACAATTCCTCCGAAAAATATACCTTACCCATTTATAAAACTGTTCTAGCATTTCGGTAATTGCAAAAGTACTTCCCCACTCCTTGGTACCAAATTCTGTATTAGCCAAAGGGGTGCTGAAGCAAAATACCAGAAATCTGCTGAGCATTATAAAGGGTATTTATTTGGAGTAGGAGCTTACAGTTACTGGGCCATAAAGCATAAGTTATTTTCCTCACCAAAGTCTATTTTCATGTATTGGAGCAAGATGGCTGCCGACATCTGTGAGAGTTCAGGCTTCCTGGGTTCCTCTGGGCTCAGCTCCTCTGGTTCCTCCTCAAGGTCAGCTGTAGACTATAAAGCTCTCTAGACTTTGCCTCTATCAACAAGGTCAGCTGTAGATTATCAGGTGAACAGCTCTGTCTCTTTCCCTGGGGATCCAGCTTCTGACTTCAGCATCAAACTCCAACATCAAAACTCCAACATCAGAAACCCTCAACTCTGTTCTTTACCATGGCTTTTATCCTAATCCTAACTCAATCATGCCCAGGTACAGATCAGATTACAAACATAATCCAATATCTATTTTTGGAATTCATAACCATATCAAACTGCTACATTTACCATGCCTTTTATCTATGAGTCCCCACCCACCAAAGGGTGGGTACTCAATGCCCTACTGGCACAAGAGGTGTACATAGTTATTTAATCATGTAAACCTATGAATCTAATATAATCTAATATTTCTTTTTGGAATTCATCAATATTACCAAATTGCTACAGTTAACATTTTTTTGACTGCTTTCTAAGTGCCAGTCACAGTCCTAGGTTCTTTTTATGTGTTCTATTTCCCCATCTTATACATGAGTAAACTGAAGCATAACAATGTCAAATAACTTACACACACCTTACTAGTGGAGGAGTCAGGATTCATATACTACTCTAAAGTCTGTGTTCTTTTTGAAAAATAAACCTTATTTTTAAAGAAGTGTTAGACTACTGAAAAGTTACATTGAAAGTAGAGTGGGGGAAGCAGATGTGGCTCAAGCTACTGGGCTCCTGCCTACTACATGGGAGGTCCATCGTTCAGTGTCTGGTGCCTCCTAAGGAAGACAGCAAGCTGGCGTGACAGGTAGGCGTGGCAAGCTAATACAACAAGGTGATGCAACAAGAAATACAAGAAGAAAAACATAAGGAGAGATACAACAAAGCAGGGAACAGAGGTGGCTTAAGTGATTAGGTGCCTCCCTCCCACATCAGAGGTCTCGGGTTCAGTTCCTGTTGCCTCCTAAAGAAACAAAGAAGATGAACAGACACAGCAAGTACGAACACAAGGGGGTAGGAAGAGATAAATAAAATTTTAAAAATAAATAAATAAATTTAAAAAGTAGAGGGGATTCCCATATAACCCAACTCTTCCCCTTCCTACACTTTCCCCTGTAAATAATGTCTTACATTAGTATAGTATGTTTGTTATAACTGATGGACCAATATTGAAGCATTGCTATTAAGCATGGTCTATAGTTTACATTATGGTTTATACTTGGCACCATAAAATTTTACAGGTTTTGACAAAATATATAATGGCCTGTATCTGCCATTGCAGTAGCATGCAGAACAATTCCAATGTCCTAAAAATGCTGTATGCACCACCTATTCTTCCCTCCCCCCTCTCCTCGGAAACTCTGGTAACCACTATCTTCATATCAAAAATCCATGTTCTTAATCACTGTTCTATTGAATTTTATGAAAATGCAACAAGGGAATAGGATTAATCTGAATGTACTCCAGAGCTCCAAAATTTGAGAATCTTGAGTGAAAGGAAGGGGAAATATTAGGGCTTAAGAGAAAGGAAGAAGTAGAATAGGGAGGGATCCTTATGTACTCTGGAGTTATTTATGATAATTTCTCTCTGTGAACCTCTCTCTTTTGCCCTACACTTTCCCCCACCAAAACAAACAGCACTCTAATAGAACTGAAATAGATTTACCTTCAGGGTTATCATTTTAACCCAAGATTTGCCTTTCACCAAGACAGTTTTTGCCTGAAAGAAAAAAAATCACTTCAACTGTAGATAAACGCTTTCATTCCAGAAATGGAAATACGGAGCTGAAAAATACAAATATCTAAATCAGTTTTAGCTATAAACATTTTCCTGTTTTGGTGTAGAAGAAGCGTTAGAGGCCAAGAAGACACTATGCCCTTGGAATGTGACTAAGAGGGACAGAGCAGCCTGGAGTCAGGAAAAGTGACCTTATTCAATTATACAATTTATTTGTGTTTCTGCGCTGTTCATCTTTTTCTGAAAACAAGGGAGAAAAATGTGGGCATAGCAGTCCTGTGGGGACATTCCAAATCATAATAGAATCCTCTGATCAGATAATACATTTAAGCAGAGATCTAATCCATGATAGAATATTTATTTTAAAAAGGACAGAATTTTACATGACAACTGTTTTAAACTAAGGAATAGTAATCAGATAATTAACATTGATGGGCATTTTGGAACTGGAAGAATATTATAGTTTGAATTTTGTTGCAATACATGTCATTGCAAGAAAATCCTCTATAGAATAGTTTTTAAGTCCCACCTTGGAAAGATAGTCCACTTAGTTAAAATAATATTTACTATACTTTATCAGCAGAATTGGCTAAAATCATAAAATTCATTGCAGAATAGGCAGTCTTAGGTGTTTGAGATACTAGTGAGGAAGTTAAATAGGAATTGGCAACATTTGAGACCAAAAAAAAAATTACAGTCCAATGAGGTGACCAAGCATGACTTTTAAAATCAATTTCTCCATATGTGCCAAACACCTTGATTTCCCTCAATTTTGTTCAGTGCCCCTGTATGTGTTAGATATTCCTAGTTATATAATTATTTTGACCAAAATCAGCAACATATTAGTGTAGTTGCCCAAGCCTATGCTTTGGAATCTATTAATGTCATATAATTCCTATCCTAATGAATCCTTTCCCAAACATTTGCATATTTATTTTGTTAAAAATTTTTTTAACCAGTCAGGGGAAGTGTGCATGCCTGTATTATTTGAATGTTTTCCATGAAACAAGAAGAACCCATTTCATGACAGTTAAAAGCTCCCTTCAGTTTCATAAGGTAATTGAAGTGAATTAGATTCAGACATAGTAGCAATGAGATTAATATTTAATTTCAAATAACTAGTTTTCAATTGCATTTTTGTGTGTTTTCCAAAGTTAACTGGGAATCTTTTTTTCTCTCAAATTTTCTATTGCTAGAAGAATTACCACAAACTTGGCAGCTTCAGACAAAACAAATTTATCATCTCACATTGCTATAGATCAGAAGTCCAGTACAGATGTCACTAGGCTAAAATCGAGGTGTCAGCAGGACTGCATTCCTTTCTGTTGGCTCTAGAGGAGAATCTGTTCCTTTCTCATGCAGGTATTGGCAGAATTCAGTTCCATGTGGTTGTAGGACTGAGGTCCCTGGTTTATTCCTAGATGTAACATACGGGTCATTCTCATCTTTAGAGGCCACAGTATTCCTTGACTCATGACCTCCTTCCTCCATCTTAAAAGCCAACAATGGTGGATCAGTCTTTATCACTCTCTCTCTAACCACAGCTGGAAAATGTTCTCTGCTTTTAAATTCATGTGATTAGATTGGGTCCACCTGGGTTATCGAGGATCTCCTGGATCAATAACCCCCCAAGGTCTGTAATCTTAATTACTTCTGCAAAGTTCTTTTTGTCCTGGAAGGTGGTATACTCAACAGGTTCTGGGGATAAGTCTTTGGGGACCATTATTCTCCCTACCACACGTGAGTAAGCATATCCTGAGGTGGGGGGCTGGAGGTGTGGAGGAGAGACCTGAACTTTACTCATCATTCTTAAAGCAAAATCTCTCAAATGTAGCACCTGTATGTGGTTTATAGCTCTTGAAATGGTTTACAGTGCATAACTAAAGTCGTTTGAAGGAAGCATCCCTCATGAGTGTGGCCTACTGGCAGCATTTTCTGTTGTTAAAAGTCTGTTGGCCTCTTCTGATTGGGGCATTATGCCAACCAGCTCAAGAGCCTCCTGGCTTCTTGACCTCGTTGTCTGAGACCTCAAATCTATGACCTGCTCCAAATATTTAAATTGAACTAGAACAAGTCTCCAGAAGTTTTTAGTTTATTGGCGGATCCACTCCAAATTTTGGAGTATCATACTAGTGGAACAGGCAAGTTTCAAACCTCTCTAGGGGTTCTTTTTAGTTGAGTTCTAATGACCTGGTTTAATCCATATATATATTTTTTTCATTGTTATAATGTTCTCTTTATTTTTTTGTCTTTATTTATTATTTTTTTTAATGTTACATTAAAAAAAATGAGGTCCCCATATACCCCCCACCCCCCTCACCCCACTCCTCCCATAACAACAACCTCCTCCATCATCATGGAACATTCATTGCACTTTGTGAATACCTGTCTGAGCACTGCTGCACTACGTGGTCAATGGTCCACATTATAGATTACACTCTCCCCAGTCCACCCAGTGGGCCATGGGAGGACATACAATGCCCAGTAACTGTCCCTGCAGCGCCACCCATGACAACTCCAAGTCCTGAAAATGCCCCCACATCCATATATTTTTAATTCAGACTACCCTGGCAGTCATCTTTTACTTCGATTTAGATATTGATTTAAGTTACTGGATGATTGCAGTAAACTTGTAACTCATGTCCCTGCTTGCAGTCTTTCTCCCCACAATCCAGCCTCTATATTATAAGGACAGTGGAGATTCTCAACTACTCATTTGTCTAATGCGCTCAAGGAATCCAATAAATTTCCTAATAGGGCCTAATAATGATGACTATTCCCAGCATGAGGTTCTGTTAAATTGTAAAGTAACTTTAGATTATTCTGAACCCAGCATTACATACCTCAAATGATTCTGCAGTCTCCCTTTTAAATACTTTAAGGGAGCTTATGATCAAAATAACTAGTATTATTACTGTAACACTTATATGCTCTTTACTTTGTGCCAGGCTTTACTCTTAGTGCTATATATATATATAAACTTGTTTAATTTGTGTAACAACCTTTGAGATGTGTTATTATTAACCCCATTTTACAGATAAGGGAAATGTATTTCATTGACTCGCCCATAGTCACATACTAATTGGCAGAGCTGTAATTTGAACTCAGATTCTACTCTTTTTTTTAATTTTTAGATTCCACACTCTTGACCACTAAGCCAAACTATACCCCTAGCACATTCTGTTAAGAATCACTGCACCAGAATTATCTGTTTTGCTAAAATATAAATATTATCATGCTGCTGCCTTTCAAAACTTTCAGTTGTAAACATTTAGCATAGTGTCCCAGGCTCTTTTTATACTCCGACAACCTCAACATACAAGCAAACTATTTTGTTCTGGTATCCCACCTATATTGGTTTCCTAGTAAAATATCACAAAGTGGGTGGCTTAAAACAATGGAAATCTATTTTCTCACATTCTGGAGGCCAAAAGTCCTCACTGCAGGTGTCCACAGGGCCGTGCTCCTTCTGAAGACTCTAGGAGAAGATCCTTGCTCGCCTCTTACTTCTTCTGGAGGTTGCAGGCAATCCTGGGCATTCCTTGGCTTACAGGCATCACTCTAATTTCTGCCTCTCTTGTTGTGTCTTGTGTGTGTCTCCAAATTTCCCTCTCTTTATGATGACACCAGCCATTAGATGTAGGACTCCCCCTAATCCAGTTTGACCTCATCTTAATTTACCTACATCTCTAAAGACCCTTTTTCCAAATCAAGTCGCATTCTGAGGTTCTGGGTGGACGTGGATTTGGGGCAACACTATTCAATGCTCTCCACCACCACAAGCGCTTTCATTCTGGATATAAGCAAGTGCCTATTTTGAGCTAGGCCCTAGGCTGGACAGAAAGGATCTAAAGATCCTATGCACCATTGGGGAAATAAAGAAATCAAGATGATAAATAGGGAAGGAGATTAATTTATTGAGTCTTTCTATGTGTCAGGCACTATGCTAGATACTTCACCCACCCTGTATTTACCCCCTACGTGCACTGTGGACATAGATAGCCCTCTCCCCAGTGGGCAGGTATAGACATGAAAGTTTAGAGCCATTAAGAAGTTGGACTAAGGATATGCAGTTGGGAGAGTAGAGTATAACTGGAATTTAAACCCAGGCCTGTCCAAAACTCGTGATCTTTCCATGATACCAATGGTTTTCAAATTTTTTTTGCCCACGAGGAACTTTTTGTTGCTATGCAAATAAGCCAAATAGATAAAAACAGAACTTCTCTAATTAATCAAGATGCGAGGTCGTTACCCTTTTCCAGCCTTGGATCTCTGAAGGGATTCCACAGACCTCAATTTGAAAACCAGTGCATTTCCCCAGGCTGCTTTCCTCCGTTTGGTCTTTAAACAGGCTTTAAGCGCTATAGTGGAGGGTGTGCAAAGTGCTTTGGGAGGAAAAAAAAAGGAACCAGGACTTGAACTTTATAAAAGTGAAGGAATTGATAACAGAGGAGACGCAGTTTGAGCTGTGCCTTACAGAGTGGGTGGGGGATTTCCAGCAGGAAAGGTAAGGACTCGTCAGCCAGACACCACAAACACTATAAGCTCCCTGAACTCAGCTGGCATTCTCGTACCACACTGCCTTTACAAACAAAACTGGAACCTTGGTGCCAAGACAGGGCAGTGTGGTACAACTGTGTTGGAGACAGGAAGCCAGAGTTAACCATATTAGGCTGGTCTCTCCAAGGCCACATTCCAGTCTTTTATTTTTAAATTAAGGAGATTTCACCCACAACTTCTAAAGATTCCCGCAAGCTCCAAAATCATCTGTAATTCAGGAGTAAAATCTTTTCCAGTCTCTTATGTATAAACATGTGACAAGGCTCGGCTCTGTCACTCACTTGCTATATGACCCAGAGCGAGTTTCTCTCTGTGCTATGTTTCTGTTTCTTTAGTTGACCATGTAGTGTTGTTGGAAGGATTAAGTAGATTAGTGCAGATAAAGCACATTGTCTGGAATATATCCAGGCTTAATAAGTGTTAACTATAATTTTGTGTGTGTGCATGTACACATATACATGTATAAACTTATATGGGTAAAGGACTTTAAAAAATACACAAAGTATACAGAATATGCAGATTTAAAAAATGCAATAAAATTAGAAAACTTTAATTTGGAAACCAGACTAGAAGCAATTTTTTTTTTTTCAAATGAGAAAGTGGACTTTTATTTATTATTTTGACCTGTGTTTAGGAAAGTGACGAAATTGATTGCACTTTCCGGTCTGTCCTTTCGTTCTCTCTTATAACTTGAATGGAGAGGCTAATTTTATTTACATAATTCATATTTTAGATGCAAGTAATTTACCTAAAGTTTGTAACTCTGTATTGAAATGATTTTGGTTTAACTCAATCAAGGAAGATAAGTTTATCACACATAAAATGAGTGTGCCAGACAATTTTAGGCAATTTATTCAGATTATCTCATGTATCCTCAAACAATCCTATAAAGTAGAAATCATTATTCCTATTTTATGAAGGAGGAAGTGGAGGCAGAGCGAATTAATGACCTCGCCCGGGCCACGTGACCAGATAATGCTGAGCGGAAATTCTGTTCAAAGTCCTGAGGTTAGAGCCACCGAGTGTCCGAACAAGCTGCTTCTTCGGAAATCTAGGAACTGCTTTGAGATACACATTTGATCCTCTTGTACCAGCAGTTCCCATATATGGCTAATGATCAAAATCCTTTAGGGAATTTTTGAAAAAAATGTTGATTTCCAACTTCTATCTCACCGCACCCCCATCTCAAACCCCTGCAACTCCAATTCAGTACAGCGTAATCGGTTCTGGAAATCTGGTTTTCGTCAAAGCTGTCGCAGGTGATTCTGGCAATAATCCATATTTGGATATCAGTGCTTTAGACAGCAGTTGGGCTTGCCCAGAACAAACCTAAAACTGGTTGACTCTTTTGTAATCTAGAATTCCAGGGTAAGACCTGGCATGATTTTCAGGATGCCTGGGGGAATACTGGAGAGGCTTGTGTTAGGCAAATACCAAATACACGAATTCTGCTTGGTCACTTTTTCCCAAGAGTAAAGTAGCATCCAGTGAAATCTGGAGGAATATTGTTTTATCAAAATATCCTGAAATTCCTGTATGGCAAGTTTTTTACTTCTTGCCCAATTTTGGTGATCCTCTTTGCTCTGTTGTAAATTAGTTCCAAAAGTTCTTCCTCAGTTGATTTCTTTAGATTACAAGCTTGTTAATAGAATACTCTATTTCTGAGAGGTGGAAGTGAGCACTGAAAATGTATTTAAGATAGAGAAAATATTTTAAATTCAGGAGAAGAAAGTAAAGGTCAGTGTCTGAAATTTTATATCTTAATGATAAGTAAGCTTAATGACCTGAAAATTTACTTTAAAGAATTGACTCTAAAAAGGAATGGGACAAAATGAATGAGCTTCTAAATATTGTTTAACAGTAATCCATGATTATAAATATTTAACCAAGTGCATTTCTGGGGTTTTTACTATTCAAACATAAAAATTTGGACCTCTAAAATTTGGACATTTTATTATTCTAAAATTAGGTATGCTTTTTAGTTTCTCCAGAACATGATATATTTTTGTCACTAAACATTACCTCTTAGTTGAGGTCCCATGCTACAATTTGACCCCTTCTGGCAAATTAAATACAATTATGCAAACTACTAGGATTTGGAGTATAATCTAATTAATATGGTACATGTGAAGCAGATAATAATTTCCCTGGTTGAAAACTAGCTTGTCTTATTCTGTTTGAACTATGGCTTAGAAAATTTGTAATATGTAAGCAAGATTTCATTATCTTATGTATTGTTTGCTCAGCCCTGTCATGGAGATGTTTAGAAAAATAAAGCTCAAACTGGAATCTTCAAATGATGACATTTTTTTCAGAACTGTATAATGTAATTACAAAATGGTATATCCCATGAAAGTAGGAAAAGATGATTTCAATTAGAGATGATTGCTTTTTCTCTAATAAAGTGTAAACGTAAAACTACTATAATTTTTCTCTTTGTGTAGCTACAATCAGTGTCAAATATGATTTAACGGAGATAATTCTGTTCATTTAAACATAAAAGTTGAAGGGTTTAAAATTGATGTGGATTAAATGCATACTGATAAATTCCAAACACAATTTTTCTGACTGATACTTATAATCATGAGATTGAGTGCACTCTTCTTTTTTTTTTTAAATACCTGAATTCCATTAGCATTAATCAGTGTTGCATGTGTGCAGTGAGCAGAAATCAGGAAAGACTTTTCTTTAGTGCCCATTACCAAAGGAATTATCTGTCTGATGTGGAGAAGGGAGAAGCCTTTTTTCTTTTTCTTCTTTCCTACAAAAGTGACTTCACCCATAAGAGGAGTTCTGGCTTACTAGCATTGACTGTTAGTCTTCTATAACAAGGAAATGTACAGAGTGTACCAAGGCAAAAGGTTTTCTCAAGCCTGGCCTCCGGTGTGGAATTGTCATTTCCAAGTGTGTGAACACAGTCCCTGCTCATTTGTTCCTTGGCTTCTCAGGGAGACGCCAAGCATGCCAGCTCTCAAACTGCACTGTGCAAAAATTGCCAGCCCATGGGGATCTGGACTTTTATTCATAGGTAATGTCAGTGTCTTAAAGGCCCCTAAGCAGCTGTTAGGGATAACTACTTTTAGAAAGCAGTGGGCTTTATTCTGGCTCTATTCTTTTTTAACAGAGAAGGGCTCAGTTTGGTCGATAAAAAAAAAAAATTCCATTCTGATTTCTAATACTCTCTTTCATAATCTACTTGTAAACCTGCAGTGACAAGCATATTCCAAAGAAACAGGCAGTATTTGAGTCATGAATTTATGTAAAGGTATTATTATAAATAAGCCTTTCTAAATGATATAGCAGCTATTTTCATTATGCCAGGGTTTCTCAGCAGATCCCTGGGATGGGAAAGGTGGAGCAAAGTCAGAGCAAAGAAGGAGGCTCAGTAATTCTAGAATTATTAAAAATAACTACGGTAACATGATAGGGGAGGGCCCGCTAATATTTTCATATTAAAAACAAAAACAAATCACCTCGTATCTTGGATTGCTTCAAAATAATCTGAGGTGGAGTGAGTAGGTGGGGTATAAATGGAGTAAGATTGGTTATGAGTTGATAACTGTTAAAGCTGAGTGATGGGTAGGTACACGGAGAGTCATTACAATTTTAATGTTTTTTGAAATTTTCCCTAATAATAAGCTTTAAAAGTTATCATGCTCAAAAAGGTTGAAACCACTGCTTTATACTAAATTGTTAAGTAGTTTTGCTAAAAAAATTCTTCCATTGGGTATAAATCGAGGACATATATGAAAACAGTCAGGTTGTTAAAAGTGAAGAATGAAATGGGTTACGTAAGAAATACATTCTCAGTCATTCGTTTACTACAGGTGCAGACAGATCTACTGTTTTTATACTTAACCTGATCTTTATCTCACATCAAGGATTAAAAAGGGAAAACAGTATTCAGACAGCCATAGTAGGCTTATAGGATGTATTGATTGAGACAAGTCTAACAATTAAAAGACATTTCTCACTGTAAACTGTCAAGCCCTCCTTTTCTACTCCCTCACCGCCTCTCTCTCTTGCCTCTTTTTATTTCTCTCAAATGCAGCTAAATTTACCCAAATTACAAAATTTAAGTGTGAGGATAAATTAGAATGTATCCTTTTGGTCTCTTACTCACAACTGATTCGTCTTCAGCAACTATTCTACTTTTCTTTGGCCTTGGCATGCTATTCAGAACAACATTTCCTTCTTTTGATTCTAATGCGGGGTGATTGTTTGGTGTTGATACGACATTGACTTTTCCCATAATTTAGCCTGGACTGTTTTACACTAGGGAGTTTCTACGTGTTTAGATTGTAAAATTTTTTCCAAATACTTTAGTAAGAGAACTCCATGTTCTAATAGCCCCCATCAAAGTTGTTTTCAGGACTTTTCCCCTGCCCTGAATTTTCATTAAAATTCAGGACCATTTAACTCTGAAGACTTATTGTCACTTTGTTGTAATGATAATTTTCAAAAAGGAGATTGTCGTTTCCTGCTTGATGTGTGTTATTCCTATGCACAAAGTCCATCTTTTTGTTTACGTATTTGTCATTCCATCAGGGTAAGTGTCTTCTAGATCAGTCATTTGGAGCAACTCCTGGAAGCCTTTGATGTAATTCCTCATGTCAGCTAGGTGAGTTACTGGGATTGTTGGGGAGGGGGTGTCAAAGAGTACATGATCACGTGTTCCTATATTATACAAAAATTTATCATCTCTTATCATGTGGCTTAGCACTACAAATCACATAATATTATATGATTATTTTACATCAACTTGCTGCATTTTTAACTCTCACCCAATATGCACGATGAGCTGGCCAGTTGGTTTTAAGATGTGGTAGGGGAAGAATCAGCCAGACAACTGTAGGAGATGTTGACTGAGAAATAGATATTTCTCATGGTCATGGTTGCTTTAGTGGTGAATTGCTATAATTTTTTTTTTTAATTATTTATTTATTATTATTTTTTAATTACATTAAAAAAAATATGAGGTCCCATTCAACCCCACCGCCCACGCCCCCCACTCCCCCCACAGCAACACTCTCTCCCATCATCATGACACATCCATTGCACCTGGTAAGTTCATCTCTGAGCATCACTGCACCCCATAGTCAATGGTCCACATCATAGCCCAGACTCTCTCACGTTTTGTACTTTCAGGGGTATTGTCTTCTGCCTTCTAAGTAGATTTTAGAGATAGTTTTGGAAGTGTCTACATTTCTTGTGCAGGTAGAAGAGGTAATGGTGTATTCCTATAGCACAATGGTCTTATAACTTTCCATTTACATACAGCATAATGGAATTTTGAAAATTATGTGTTCCCTTGTATATTGTGACATCTGAAATTTTCATCATATGTTCAAAGAGAGAGAACACTATTTCCTTCATGTTATAAATATTTTACCTAAAAATGAAATTATTAGTCTCTTAATAATACCTAATGTAATCTAAATACCATAGCAATCTACTACCCACCCCTTTCACTTAATAGTGAATCATTAAGGTGTAACTGTCAGATATTTTACATTATTTTTTCCCTTAAACTCATGTTTTCATTCCACTTTAACCATGAAATTTAATTCTAATAGAATATTTGTTTATGCTTGATCATCTTTTATTGAGGAACCTATCATCTTTCACTTCAACAAAAATTTTTATGTAAATTTAATGTTTAAATTTTTAAAATTTCCTGTGATCACGAGTCCCAAACTTATTCTCGATGAGTCATCAGTACAATTATTATTAGTTGACAGTGGATCAAAACAAAACAAAACAAAACAGCTTAAAGGATTTGACAATTTAAATTTAACTTAAGTAGTGAACATAATTTTGTTAGAAATGTATCTTTTAAAGAGATTAACAGAAGATGAATTGAGCTTTTAAAATTTTTAAATATTCTGCTTCTACTTTTTTCTTCTTTTGTTTCATAGCTTTTGTCTTGTTTTACAATTAGTTCATGTATCTATTGCTGAATAATTATTACTTATTTGCTAGAATGAGGCAGATTCAACATCAATACAATCCTTATATTTTATTTATACAGATGCAAGCCCTGAGAAGACTTATTCACTATATAAGTAGATGACTCTTGAAGGTGGGTTTTGTTGTTTGTTTTTTTAAAATGAAAATTTACTTAATTTCTTTGAATTGCTTCTGAGTTATATGCCTAAAATCATTCAGTAATTTTTCACAAAAAATTATTTTTGGAGATCTATCAATGGACAAAGGAATGAGGACTTACACTTGAGCGCTGCTTCCCACCTCTTTTCTAGAACCTCGTAAATGAAAACCTGAGGTCTCAAAATGTTCCCTAGGACCTCCCAGATGCCATCCTCCTCTCAGCCTGAGTGTAGTTCCCATTACTGCTGCTTCTCCGACTAGCCATGCAGTAGGTGGTCAGCTGGTAATACACCCACAGGCTGGCTCCTCCAACAGAAGAGGTTGTCTGTACCAAGAGAGAGTCACAGCTGCTTCTAAGTGCCCGGATTGGAGGCTAGGTCTCAGACAGGGTTTCTATGGTTGTGTCACATTCTTCTGTCCAATCTTTTATCTGTAAAATGTGGATAATATTAATATTTGCCTCACAGGATTGTTTCAAAGTTCAGTTGAGATGGTATGTGAAGCTGCTTGGGGAACTTAAAAATGCTATACAAAAATTAGTTGCTACATGTTGAGTATATCTGAACATCATCTGTCGAAACCCTCCTGACCTTTTCAAATAAATCGGGAGCGTGATGTTAAGAAACATGTGAAGTGTGAAAATGCAGCCTACCCATTTGGACCTGCTGTGTGTTTGTTCTTGATCACTCGGTTTCTCAGCAATGATCTCATTAACCACCTAAAATCCCCCTTGTTTTAGGTGTCGAGAGGTACTTTCCTCAACAGCCTCTCCTTTTGATAATATTTGACGCTTTCCCTCTCACATTGCACCCTATATCGTGCTGTGTAAGAGGCACTCCATCTTCTTCCTTGCTCTTACAGGCTGGACTGATCCCGGACAACCCCTCGCTGAGGAAAGGGACTAGATAAATCTGGAAACAATCAGAGATACAAAGATTAAGAGAACTTAGGTAATTCAGCCTATTCTTTAAATAAATCAGGTAAAATTAAGAATTTAAAATAAAGAAAAGTGACTAAAGTTGTGTACAACTTTCTTATACATATGATCTATTTTAAAGTAAAAATTATGATTTAGCTGTATTTATATGGTGAAAATTAGACGAAGAATCAAGGAATTCTTAACAGTCTTCATTGTATGCTTTTTCTTTATTCTAAAACTCATCTTGATTTGTTCACCAGAATTTTGCCTAAAATCAATACTATACAACAACTCCTGTTGCTGTAGATTTAGATGTTTCATAGTGAATGAAAAATTCCTTTCCAAACTCCAGGGTCAATGAATTTGTACCTTGAAGATAGGATTTGATGACATTTAATACGGAAGTGTCTTGATGCAAAGGTCAGGAAAATGTTACTGTGTTAGTGGCTGTTTACTGAGTACCCACTGAACACGTGGTGCTGTTTTAAGTATTAAAGACAAGGTGTTTTATGGATTGAAGCACTCCTCAAAAGTGAGACTGATTCACTGGAGAAAAAGTGAACCTATCCCTCAGTGTAAGTGGTCATAGTGTTTATGTGCTCACTATTCAAATTCAAGGAACTCTTTCAAGCTCTGCTTGTCCTTGTGTCAGAGGGAGATGTAACATCAAGCCAGTGACAAAGAAATGAGCTAGAAATATAAGGAATAATATACCAGGAGGCTAGGTGTTACTAAATATCTAATAGGAAGCCCCTTCCATATTAACTAGAAGAATTTTATGGGTACACAGTTTATTTATTGACAGGGCCTTTCAAACACCTTTGCTTTCCCCAAATCCTGTCACAAACTACCTATTTGGGGTGGTCTGGGCTCTGAAGCCCATCTCAAGTTTTCTCTGCCTGAAAGGAAATATATTCTGAGGTCCTTTGAGACTGCTTGAGAATTTTTTGATTACCTTTTTCTTGCATTCTAATAGTGCCCATATAACTTCACTTTTCCAAATCTATAGATATGCTCATTTCTTTTATTTTTCTAGCTGAAAAGAATTCCTAATGTTCCTGTGACAGAGATGAATGAAGTATTTGCTGAGAAACAATTGTAGTCAGCCTAAAGGAGACTTTATAATGACAGAATACTTATTTAAAGAACACAAATATACACAACACATGAATTGAGTCGACTCTAAATACCTTCCCAAAGGGTCAGGAAAGCCCCATAACTGATGTGTAGTGCACAGCATTGGATTTTAATTGGAACAGAATTGTCTCATGACAGGCCAACAAAAACTTGGCATTGATGCAAAATTAATGAACTGGGAAATGGATTAACAGGATTTCTCCCTAATTAATGTTTCCTTAATAATTTGGCGTGAAAGCAACTCTGCATTAATTAGAGGAGCAAGTGTTGTGTGTGTGCGATTGCGTGTGGGTGTTGTGTGTCTGTGGGTAGAGTTTGACATCTTTCATTTGCAGCCTTTTTCTTTCTCTGCTCTTAACCTCCTCCATCATTTCTACCCCCTCACCCCTCCTTTTGTTCTCAGGGCTGCCATTAGGCTTTCATATGTGGATGGTGGTGAATGTCTACGCATAAGTTAATCAATATTTCATAATCTAGGTGATGAAAGCCCCTCCTTTTCTTAGAGCAAAGAGGACATTATGCTCTCTGTGTGCAGCTTAACTACCATTAATGAAAATCAGGTAGGCAAATCCCCTTTCTGGAGTTGATAACATGCGCTAGGGTACATCACTGTCAATTACACATCCCTTCTTAATCATCTTGGGAAGCGGCAGAGGAAAATCCCACTGTTGAGCCAAAGCACCTTGTTTTGGGATTATTGGCCAGCATTAAGATCTGAACTTAAAATCTTACTTCTTTCTTTTCCTTCTAACTTATTATACTGTTGTTAATTAAGTCACATATTCCCCTAGGAAGTCAGTGAATGTGTGTGCATTTGTATATGGGGTAGAGGGAGATGAAAAAGAAAGGAACCCTGAGGGCAAAGGGAGGACTAGTTTGCATTCCTATTTTAGCACTATAAAAATGTGTAGCTCACTTTCCAAAAATCTTGAATTTGAATATATACATTTACAGTGTAAGACCTTCTGTGCAATGGATAGCGTTGGTAAGTATTTTTAATTGTGGCATGAAATAATGACTTTTGAAAGACTTTACTCCTTATTTGGCAAAATATCTTTTCACTCAACAGATATTTATGGAGTCTATTTATGTGCCATGTAGTAAGTGATGCAAAGACAATTAAGAGTAAGTTTTTGCCTGATGTCAGGAGTGCCCTGGCTAGTGGACGAGATGGACACACCAACATTTTAGTGTGCTAGAGCTGAAGTTCAAGTTAGAGAGTGATGTATGGTGAGGCTGGAGAGCTAAGGGGGCTGGAGCACACCATGGAAAGCCTTGTGTTCCATTTTGTACTAATCAGGGCAACAACTGTTGTAACCATGATGATTTAACATGATGGAAGTGGTGCTCTCACTCCTGAAACAGCACAAGCCTTCCTTCCCGTGGCTCTGCCTGGAACACTAGAGTCTACTCTTAATTCTTCTGCGTTTGCCAACAGACTGGACCTGCTCTGGGATGGCACACTTCACTTCCCAGCCCTGCCATGGTGATCATATGCCTCAGTTAATGCCTGAATTTCCAGCACAAAAATAACTTTCAACAGTGTCCTGATTTGGGCAATAAATTACATGGCCACCCTAATTTCTCCCACATTCCATGGGCCAGAATTCGATCACATAATTACACCTAACTTCAAAGGAGAATATATGGGGAATACATGTAATGAGGAGGAAAAGCAACAGATTTTGACTGCAACATACTCCCTGCTAGACTTAGTATGGAGCATAAACTTTATCTTCCATGTCCCCTGCATTTTAAACTTTTCCACCTAAACCCTGATATTTCTTTGAAGTCTCTAGATTATTATTTTTTTTAAGATTTATTTATTTATCCGCCCCCCGCCCCTGTTGTCTGTTCTGTGTCTGTTTGCTGCGTCTTGTTTCTTTGTCCGCTTCTGTTGTTGTCAGCGGCACGGGAAGTGTGGGTGGCACCATTCCTGGGCAGGCTGCACTTTTCTTTCGCACTGAGCGGCTCTCCTTACAGGTGCACTCCTTGTGCGTGGGGCTCCCCTACGCGGGGGACACCCCTGTGTGGCAGGGCACTCCTTGCATGCATCAGCACCGTGCATAGGCCAGCTCCACATGGGTCGAGGAGGCCTGGGGTTTGAACCGCGGACCTCCTATGTGGTAGACAGACGCCCTAATCGCTGGGCCAAATCTGTTTCCCATAGATTATTTTAAAATTCATTTGAATTTTGCATCCTGCTTCATAATAGATTTGTTCTTATGAAAATAAAAATGTTTTCTCTTTCCAAAAATCTTCATTTGTCAATTCTAACAAATGTACCACACTAAAACACACACCATAAAACCTTCCCTGATGAATACCCAACTTGGGAACACCCTCCTGAACAGTCTTGGGCAGAAGAATGACCTGGGCAGAGTTTCCTTTTAAATAGAGCCCCCAAGCAGCTGGGTGGAGAACAGATTCTGGGAGGCAAAGACTAGCAGGGAGACCAGTCCAGACTGTTACAGCCACCCGAGTGAGAGACGATGAAGGACCTGATTTAGGTTAGTGATAGTAAGAATCCAGAGGAGCAACGGTGTTTAGAAATATTAGGAAATTAAATTGGTAGGGCTAAAATGAAAAAAGGAGTTTTTGACAAATATGACTACATAACAATTAAATGCTTCTGCAAAAACATCTAAAATTAAGTTTGAAAAACAAGGGGCAAACTGGAAAAAAAAATTGTGACACACAAAAGATATGAAATATAGGAGGGTTTATATCCCTAATATACAGAGAGTTATTAAAATCAATAAGGAAAAAAGCCATTCTACTAGAAAAATTGGTGCAGCAATTCATCAACAAATATAATTGGTCTATAAAATGTTGACACCTTACCAGTAGTTGAAAACACATACAGGGAAGTGGATGTGGCTTAACCAATTGGGCTCCCGTCTACCATATAGGAGGTCCAGGGTTTGGTGTCCAGGGCCTCCTGGTGAGGGCGAGCTGGCCCACACGGAGTGCCGACCCATGCAGGGAATCTCACCCTGTGCAGGAGTGCTGGCCTGCATGGGAATGCCATCCCGCACAAGAAAGCTGCCACACACAGGAGTGCTGGCCGATGTGGAGAGCTGGCACAGCAAGATGATGCAACAAGAGACACAGAGAAGATAAGATAAGAAGATGTAGCAGAACAGGGAGCAGAGGTGGCACAAGAGAATAATCGCCTCTCTCTCTCCTGGAAGGTTCCAGGATCAGTTCCCGGAGCCACCTAATGAGAATACAAGCAGACACAGAAGAATACACATCAAATGCACACAGAGAGTAGGAGAGCAGACAATGGGGGGGGGGGGGGGGGAATAAAAATAAATCTTAAAAAAAAAACAAAAAAGAAAACACATACATGAAAATGTGATATTTTCAGTATTAGATTAGTGAAAGAGGAAATAGCATAGATATGTATGTACAAGGATATTGATCTCAGTGTTGATAAGTCAAAATTGACAAAACTAATAATTTCTTTCAAAGAAAGATGTGTTAAATGAAGTATTATGCAATCATTAAAAATGATCAGGTAGATTTGTATTTGTTGAAATAGAAAGAAGCCCATTTAAGTAAAAACAGGTTACCAACATACAGCATGCTTCTACTTTATGTAAAATTATCTGTGTGTGTGAGCAAGAATGTTCATGCATGTCTCGAAAGGTGTCTAGAAGACTTCTCAACAAACTATTAAAAGCAGTGTTTATATTTTTTATGTAACATTTGATATAATCTAAGTATCTTTTAAAAATAAATAAAAATATATATTTTTAAAAAGCAGTGCTATTTCTAAATAGGATTGGAGATGGCTTCTACTTTTTCTCTATATTTTTCAATATTGTTTTGAAATTTAAAAATAGATATGTATTATTTACATAATTTTTAAATAAATAAAGTATTTAAAAAATTATTTTGGGGGAAAAAACCAACAGCTGTTTTTTGCCCTTGGAGTTACAAAAAATTGAGGAGGACTTGCTGATCAGTTGTATGTGGAGAGTGAAAGAGAAGGAAGATCAAGGATGATTTCCAGCTCACTCGTCCCTACAATTTCTGGCACTGGATGAAAGGTAGCCCTTCTCCCCGTCTCCATCCGTTTTCCCCCATTGTCCTTCCTTCAGCTTTGCATCTTCTCCTCCTAGATTCTGCCCCTCCTATCTCTGTCCATTATCCTCTCTGGAATGCTAGCTCCGTTGTTAACAACCGCTGGGCAGCCTCTGCCTTATTTCAGAGTGGTCTCTCCATCTATTTCCCTAGCCGAGTGACAGAAGATTTGAGAGATGAGAAACGTTAGTGGGAATGACTGGCCCAAATATTCTCACATTAGCATGGGCTCTTTTGCTGCCAGCAAATGCTGGGGGTCGCAGTCTAGTGTCAAAAAAGATGTCAGAGAAGATTAAGAGGTTTGCCAGGAACCAGTACTGGGCAGTCCTGTCTCAGGGAGGGTGACGTACCATCCGTGGATAAGGCAAGGACTCCCAGTGGGTTGTGAAGTTTGCGGAGGGGTAGGGAAATCCTCTCTCTTGCCTGAACTGACCTTTTAGAGCAGGCACAGGAGGCTGGGTGGTAGAAGCAATGTCCAGTCCTGGTTAACAATGTAAGAGGAACTGCCATCCCACTCTTTTTTTGCATTGCAGTTTTCACCTTACAAACAATTCAGAAAGGGTGGGGGGAGGGGAGAGACAAGCTTTTAAGACACAAGCCTAAAAGGTATCTGTGGAAATGTACAGGTCAGGGCTTGTCAAGTCATCAAAACAGCGAATATTGAAGTCAAGGATGTGTCTGCTTCTTGAATCTTATTCCCTAGATCCACCAGTCCCCAGATACCTTCTCTGCCCTTTTTGTCATCACTGAGATCTTTGTCACTGGAGGCTGACTCAGCCAGCCCAGCCTGCAAGGGCTAGGGCATTTCTTAGTATGCCTTGAACGCCTGCCAAACTATTGTTTCTCACTATTATTGTCTAAAAGACAACGTGTACTAGAAATGTGAAGCAGGAAATGTCCCTTTGACCTTATTACGGTAGAAGAAATTTTCCAGAGTCCATATGCTGATGTAATTATTTAAAGAATTTCTTTTCTTTTAAAACGCGTCGTGGCCAGATCTTTAGAAAAACTGCCTTTGCTGCCACAGGCATAGCATGTAGCTTATTATCTCTCCTTTACACAAAGAAAGCACTGTAATTGGTCCAGCAGAATTTTGTTATTTTCTAATTAGGTTTTGGGAAGTTTCTTTTTGATTGCTTGGTTTTATAAACATATGTGTGTGTGTGTACAACATATATATTTGTATTCTTAATTTTTATTTTCTTTGAAAGTTGCTTAATTTATTTTACAGAAAAGAATTTTCCCCATCCTCCAAGCCTGAAACCACATACCCTACTCCCTTTTGCTCTAGTACTGTGCTTTCTACAATGAATATCCTGGGAGGTGGCTCAAGCCATTAGGGGCCTGCTTCCCACAAGGGAGGCCCCCGGGTTCAGTGCCCAATGCCTCCTAAAAAAAAGAAGATAAGCAGACAGTGAGTGCAAACAACAAGAGGGGGAGAAATAAATAAATAAAATATATCTTAATAAATAAATATCCTGTGAGGTAAATGGTAGCAGACCACTTCAATATGCACTGGCTGGTCGGATCAGTGTTCTCAAAGCGCATGCAGTGAGCATTTCTCAGCAAAACTGATCACTTTTGTTTTGGTCATATCCTCATCAGCACCAACGCAGTCCTCTGAAATGAATGGAAATACTGTACTCATTGAAGGGATGGGAATTAAAGTTTAAATTGGCCCTAGGGATGAAGTGAGGGGGAAAAATGCCTCCCAAGTCAAGTGCATTTTTAAGTCTTAACTTCACATTCATTACCCCCATCCTGTTCCCTGGTAACCTATATTCTAGTTTCTGACGATGAGTCTCTTTATTCTAATTGTTTTGAATCAGTGAGATCATATTTGTCCTTTTGTGTATTTCACTTCACATGATTTCTTCATGGTTCATCCATGTTGTCACATGTATCAGGTCTTCATTCTTTTTTCCGGTTAATAATATTCCATTGTATGTATATACCACATTTTATTTATCCATTCATTAGGTGAGAGACCCTTGGATCGCTTCTATCTTTTGAAATGTACAGGACTCCTATTTGGAGCAATAGAAATGTGTTGGTAATGGAAGGTGGTAATGGTAGCACAACATTGTGAAAGTAGTTAACAGCACTGAAACATATACTGAATATGATTAAAAAGGGAAAATACTAGATTGTATACATAGTAGCAGAATAAACATTAAAAAAAATACATTGCCATTGCAAGTTTGCACAGTGACTTGAACTACACATTTCTAATGAGGGAGAACGTATTGAACATACTATAATGACATTAAATATTTCATGCATTAAAATGTAATATCAATAAACCATCTAGTAGGCAAAAAAATCTGGTGCCTTTTTTTCTCCTGGGGAAACAAAATGTGATGAACTGTACTCTGTGAAAGAAAGGAAACAATTGTTTTTTTCCTACCATGGTACACCTCTCTGATTTAAAGCAAAGCTGAAGCCAGACGGTTATTTAGTCCTCTAGCACGTGTAAGAGTGGTAGTTTATTTATATAAGCATCAAGGAGTGTTGGTCTTAATTCAGGTATGATCATGTGCCCTTTTTCTCTCTTTCATTTATCTTGAGTAACTTCATATTCTTATATGTTGTATTTGTTTGAATCCATGATCTTTTCCATCCTATATCCTATTTATTTGACAGACTCCATTTCATCTCATTTTTCAGTTGGTTTTTTTTCTTTTTTTTCTCCAGACAGTTTTACAGAATCCCAAAAATACCTTTCTCCCATTGAAATGTTATCACCGGTAGCATTATTTTTAAGGTCAGTTTGAACTTCTTTACTCTGAAACAGAATTGCAGCATGAATTCTTAAGGGGAACTATAGAAATTGAATGATTGGTGTTCAGCCAAGCTTTGTATGACTTTCCATGACTAAAAGCAATCAGGTGAAAAGGGAAAAGTTCACTTAGCCAATTGTTTTGTCTTCCTGGCTCCAAATAACCTAACTATTTTGGGAAGTTTTCTCTCATTGAATCCACTGTGTGTGAATGTTTTATATACCTTGATGGCTGAGTTTTCATTTGGTGGCAATATAGTAAAAAAATTTGAGTGAGAAACAATTTCATTTTAAAAAGAAAAGTAACCATTTCAGAAGCAAGCGAGGTCAGTGGGTATCTTGCTTTAAGAAGGGGGGCTAGTGGGGATACTGTAAGAGGAAGTCATATGTCAGAGGGCTCTGTGCACATTTTCCTGAAGTACCTCAGCTCTGCGTAAATGCAATCTATTTTAGCCAATCACAATAGTTGCATTTTTCCCTTTCTCACATTAGATTATAAAAATCAATAACTATTATACATATGGCAAATCCTTGTTTTTCAAGAACACCTCTTCCTCCTCCCCTAGTCTCCAACAGGTTGAATTCCATCCTTTTCAAAGAACTTAAAAGAAACTAACTAGATTTTAGTTAAAACCAAAAAAGAAACAAAGGCTACTGCCAATAAGCCAGAGGGGAGGTCCTGAGTCTTTCTAATGCTTCCGAGCTGGCAAAGAGGTACGGCGAAATTCCTGAACACATCTGTATACCCTGGAGCATCCCGTAAGTCAGGGCAACAAATTAATGGCACCCAGTGAAGATGCGAAATGGTAAAATTATAATGCAATGTGTTCATGGACTGCAAGTTCAAACTTTGTATCCAAAGGATAAGAGGACTTAGTTTACCTTCTCCTTTTCCAGGTAGTATATTTGTTTTGTATTGAAATGTTCTTTGGATTCATAAAATATCTGAAAACTACACAAGGAAGAAAGACTTAAGAATCAAAGGCACGAGTCACTTTGCACACATCTTCTGTTAGTTATATCCAAGAAAGACGGCTCTATGAAGGGCTCAGTGTTAAAATACTCAGCACCTGTTTCTCATGCTTTGATTTCCCCGGTGAGTGCAAATATGGAAGAACATCAATTAGTTAATATGTAAGGATTTTGTCCAGGTGTCTACAGATCTTAAAGTTCTGCTCTCTAAGAATGTCAGTCATATTGCCTTGGTAAATTGTAAAGGTGGATTTTTAAAGATGAAAGCATATCTTAAGTACTTGAATACTTAGTAATTACTTGAACATTTTTAGAAAAAAAATTAATGCTCTTTATTTTTCAGAATGAGGTTATTACTGTACCAAAATCCACAAACTGTGTAAGAGTAAAGGAAAATATGAGGTGAGAACCAATTATTTTTATTCCAAAGATATAGCTAATAAATATGATACTTATATTATTGATATAATATTCATAGAATATATATGGAAGGATATATAAGAAACTAGAACAAAGGCACAAGCAACAAAAAAAATAGATAAATTACACCTCATAAAAATTTAAAACTTTATGCATCAAAGAAATTTCAAGAAAGTGGAAAAAGAACCCACAGAATGGGGGAAAATAATTGGAAACCATATCTGATAGGGTTTAATATCCAGACTATATTAAGAACTCCTATAACTCAACAACAAAAAGACAATCTAATTTTTAAAATGGTCAAACGATGTGAATAGACATTTCTCCAAAGAACCTATATAAATGACCAATAAATACATGAAAAGATACTCAACACCACTAGTCATTAGGGAATTGCAAACCAAAACCACAGTGAGATAAGGGTTCACATCCACTAGAATGGCTCGTGAAAAGAAAAAAAGAAAGAAAGAAAAAGAACTTGTGTTGTCTAAGATGCAGAGAAATAGGAACTCTCATTTATTGTTAGTGGGAATGTAAAATGTTGCAGTGCTGTGAAAGAAAGTTTGGCCATTCTTCAGAAAGTTAAGTATAGACACACCACATAACCAAGACATCCCTCCTCTAGGTAGGGACCCAAAAGAATTGAAAGCAAAGACTTGGACAGATATTTGTACACCAGTATTTATAGCTGCATTATTCACAATAGCCAAAAAGTGGAAGCAATCTAAGTGTCCATAAACAGATGAATGGTTAAAGAAAATGTGATATGTGCATACAATTGAATATTATTCAGCTGTAAAAAAAGGAATGAAATATTGATAAGTGGGTGGACTTGAAGACATCATGTTGATTGAAGTAAGCCAGACACAAAAGGACAGATATTATATGATTTCACTTATACGGAATAACTAAAATATGCAAATTCATAGAGACAGAACGTAGATTATGGGTTACCAGGGGTAGGGAGTGGGAATGGGGATTTAATTCTCAACGGAATCAGAGTTTCTGTGTGGCGTGGTAGAAAAATTTTGGTAATGGATGGTTGTGATGGTAGCACAACATTGTGAATGCATAGGGAATTGTGTACTTAAAAGTGATTAAAACAGGACATTTTTGTTATATATATGTTACCTGAATAAAATGGGGGAAAAAAAATTTCACTGATAAAAAAAGAGAAATTGGATATTTTGTTTGCTTTTGAGGATAAGAATCAAGGATTTAGGAGTCAGGGATACTTTGCTCAGTTTACACTATTGTAGTATTTGAATTTTTACCTTGTATATATAACTTTGTTAAAAGAATAAGTGCTAAACAGATGGAATGGTTTTTATTTTGACTTTGTTTCCATAAAAATATAAGTACATGTCAGTAGATTTTATTACATAGCCATGCTATCCTTCGATTTTGTTTACTTGTTACCAAGCTGGCTCATGTTTGGAAACTCTTTAGCTTTCCCAAAGTGATTTCACATTCATTACCTAATTTGTGAGTTGGCAAAACTTTTACTTTAGCTTTTCTAGTTTTCTTGTCTTATGTGATCATCATATTGAACCATGGTGTTTTTCTCATCATACCACACACAAAAAGATATGAAGCCACCAGATGTAATTTTCTTCAGTAATTCTTAATGAAGTTTCATTCAGTACTCTAATACTTTTCTTCATTAAATATTAGATCAAGCTGTGACAATATGTGGGCCCAGGCTTTTGAAACATGGTATCATTTGCTTATTCTGTTAGCTGTAAGGAGTTCCATCCATTTGCTCTAATATTACTTTATCTTATCCCACCGAACCCAGGCCAGGGTGTTGGGGAATGAGTCTAAGGGTAAATGGAGATACTAATAAAAATTATTAATAAATAGAGGAGTGGAAGGGCCCACAGGATAGTCAGTATTGTCCCTCTTAGCTTGACATAAACTTTCCTCTGCTGAGGGGAAGATACCACTGCTTTTCTTGCAAATGGAATAAAACCAGATAAGAACCAATCTACTCCCTTTCCTTATATTTGACTTACTGGACTTGGTTCCTCTTGTAAATCATTAATGTCCACAAGGCTGAATTTCTCTTCAGTGAAAGTTATTTGAATATAGCAATATTTCTAAAGTTGACCTTGAGTCATTATATATTGAAAAGGGCTTCACGGACAGTGACCGTCTGTGAGTTGGCTGACAGCTAAAATGTTATGCTTGCCAGGGATTTGGAATTCCTTAACTAGTCACGGCTATAACACCCACTGCCACAAATTGTATTTCTAAGTTGGAGCCAGTAGACTAGGACAAGTGTGTGGAGATCGCATGGCCACGCAAGTATCTGCTGGAGAACAACCTAACGCGGTTTTGTGACTATGTTTGTGACCTCTTGGATGAGTCAAATGTTCAGACATTCATGGACAGCTTTATGAACTCTGTGCACTGTTTAGAACTGGAGGTCAGGTTTCTGACACCAACTACAGATATATAGGTGACTTTGTCGACAGAGGTTACTATAGTTCAGAGATTTTCACTCACTCCTGCACCACAGGCTAAACGGCCTGATTGTATTAATCTCTTGCGATTAGAAATCATGAGAGAAGTCAGATAACACAAGTATGTGGATTTTATGATCAGTGCCAAATAAGGAAATGCGAATCATGCCTGGGGATATTGTACCAAAATTTTGACATGCATACGGTAGCAGCTTTGATAGATGAGCAGATTTTGTGTGTTCAGAGTTCATCTCCTGATATTAAAACACTGGATCGAATTTGAACTATTGAACGGAACCAGGAAATTCTGCATAAAGGAGCATTTTGTAACCTGGTATGGTCAGACCCTGAAGATGTGGACACTTGGGCAATCAGTCCCCAAGGAGTGGGTTGGCTTTTTGGAGCAAAGGTCACAAATGAGTTTGTTCATACCAACAACTTAAAACTCAAGTGCAGAGCACACCAACCAGTGGGCAAAGGCTGTACACTTATTTTGACGAGTAGCTGGTAGTTAGGATGGTCTGCTCCTAACTACTGCTATCGTGGAAATATTGCCTCTATCGTGGTCTTCAAAGACATAAATACAAGAGAACCAAAGTGATTGCGGGCAGTTCCAGATTCAGAACCAGTTATTCCACCCAGAACAATGACACCGTATTTCCTTTGACACCTCCACCAATTCTGCTCACCTATTTTCCTGCCCTCTTCTTACCCAACTTTCGTGTACCACCCTCTACAATATACTTGTTTTAAAAAACACTTTGCTGCTAAAATGCTGCCTCCTGCCTTTTTCGTTTTTTTTTAAAGATTTATTTATTTATTTCTCTCCCCTCCGCCCCCCACCCCGATTGTCTGTTCTCTGTGTCTATTTGCTGCATCTTCTTTGTCTGCTTCTGTTGTTGTCAGCAGCATGGGAATCTGTGTTTCTTTTTGTTGTGTCATCTTGTTGTGTCAGCTCTCCATGTGTGGCGCCATTCCTGGGCAGGCTGCACTTTCTTTCGCTCTGGGTGGCTCTCCTTACGGGTGCACTCCTTGCACGTGGGGCTCCCCTATGCAGGGGACACCCCTGCATGGCACGGCACTCCTTGTGTGCGTCAGCACTGCGCATTGGCCAGCTGCACATGGGTCAAGGAGGCCCGGGGTTTGAACCGCGGACCTCCCATGTGGTAGACGGATGCCCTAACCACTGGGCCAAGTCCGCCACCCCTTTTTCATTGTAAATTATCTAAATTTATCGTTTGCTGTGGTGTCTCCAGCAATGTTTTTTCTCTAGGTTTTCACCCTCATCCCTTCTCCACCTCAGAATCATTGGAGAAGACTTGAGAAATGTCTTACTAGTCACCCTGCTGCATGTAGCTCTTGTTTATTTACTGGTCTGGAAGCATTTGCTTTTTTAAAAAAGCCAGTTAGAACAGACTACACTGAAACACTCCTCCTTTTTTATCATTCAGCCTTTTGATTCAGTTTGTTGAGTTTTAAGAAATTTCAGCAGCAAAGTTGATGATATTCAGTGAGCAAGATGGACTGCAACTGCCTCCGGTTATGTATACCTGTCCCAGCTGCAAACGTCATTGTATTTTGCTGCATATTTTAAATGGATATAACAGAAATTGGTCTAAAGGGCTGTCCTCCTTGTTGTGTTTTTAAAATTTTAGTTAAAACCTGCTACGGTTTATGACTTTGTACATCAAGATAATTGTATTGATTTTTTTCAGATTCCTTGTATTTTTTAGTAAAGTAATCTTAAATAAAACCCACAGAGGATACATGTTAGAAATTTAAAACAGCTTACACTGTTAGCTTAAAATTGTTCTTTTTCTTTTCTTTTTTCTAATCAGAGTTCTTGGACCTTTGGTTACTAAGTTTAAAACTTCAATTGAAATTCAATAGCGGGGGAAGCAGACTTGGCCCAGTGGTTAGGTCGTCCATCTACCACATGGGAGGTTCGCAGTTCAAACCCCGGGCCTCCTTGACCCGTGTGGAGCTGGCCAATGCACAGTGCTGATGCGTGCAAGGAGTGCCGTGCCATGCAGGGTTGTCCCTGCATAGGGGAGCCCCACGTGCAAGCAGTGTGCCCCATAAGGAGAGCCACCCAGCGTGAAAGAAAGTGCAGCCTGCCCAAGAATGGCGCCACACACACGGAGAGCTGACACAACAAGATGATGCAACAAAAAAGAAACACAGATTCCCATGCCGCTGACAACAACAGAAGCGGACAAAGAAGAACACACAGCAAATGGACACAGAGAACAGACAACTGGGGTGGAAGGAAGAGAGAGAAATAAATAAATAAATCTTTAAAAAAAAGGAAATTCAATAGCAATTAAAAAAAATCACTGAACTATGCATAAAGAACATAACTGCCATATTAATGTTTTGGTTTATGTCCTTTATAGTAATAGAAAATTGTAATGCTGAGGTGTTCATTTGATACCAGTTGAGCAGATCATGATCAATCCAGTTTACAATCTATCATGAATATCATTAAGTAAAATCTATGTCTTTTTCAACAGGAATCATTTCTTGTCTTTTAACACTTGACTTTAACTTTTAGAAAGTGTTCTATTTTTTTTTTTCACTGCAACTGGAAAAGTTGAAAAGTTTGGCCTTTAGTATTTGTGAGCTGTAAACTGAAGCAGATATTTTAAATCATAGAAAGATACAAATTGTCCTTTTAATAAAGGTCCATGATACCATGTTTCAGCTTTGTTAATTTTGAATATCCAAAGGATTGTGATGATCAGTTCTTGATATGCAGCTGTCAACTTAATAAGGACAAATGTTTGAGTATCTCTTATGATTGTGGTCACAAATGATTTAGAATTTACTATTTTTTGACATAGTTGGTATCCCTTTGCTATAATTAGTTTTTATCATTCCAAGAAATCTTTGTGTAACCAGCCAATTAATAAAGCACTTTAGCATTTCTTCAGGTAGTTTTGAAGACCAACTTTTCCCCTTCAGGATAAGAACTTCCACGTTACCTAAAAATGCAGTGAAAATCCTTGTAGTCTAAGCATATAGGCACATAATTTTTCATGAGGGTTTTCTTTTATTAACTGAGCACAATACCATTTTGATTTGATTATTTTCCCTACCACCCAGCAACCTGTGGAGTTTTTGTTAATCTATATGAAGGAAGAGGCTAACACACTTGCTGCACACACTTCAACAAAAGTTGTGTCAGTTAGCTTCATGTTATTGTCCTGACTCCAATGTAATTCTGTGGGAAAGGCATTTTTATTTAACAGGGGTACATAGCTGTGTGTTTTACTAATTGTGAACAGCTCTCTAGTGTTTTTCCTATTACCATAAATTGTGTTTAAGTGCTTGCTCTCCACTGCTTTTTGGTTATTCTGTTAAAACTGGTAACCCTCAGCCCTCCCTTCCCGTTTGTAGCTTAGACTGATGTAGTTGTTTAAGTTATTCCTGTAATGTGACTTTCATTTTTAAGTCATGGTAGACTATATTTATTTGTCACTTGTTGGGCATGTGCCAGTAATAGTCTGTCCATTTCTTAACTCCCATCTCTGTTTTGACTGATTTCTTTTCAAGTGAATAAAGGCTTTTTGCATGGGAAAAACAGATTTTACTATTAGACATTTAAACGGAGGAGAGAGTGAATGTATTACGCTTTGTAAGCCTGAAAGGAATATTTGGGTCCCTCTGATAAACAAGGGCTATTTATGCTATAGCATAATGATGTGGTGAGAGACCTCTAAAATTCAGAGGGTTTGTAAGCAAGAGAATCTGCTACAACCTGAATCTAGGCTGAATGTAAAATCCCTTATTTTGTATTAATGGGAGTAATTATCTTTATTTGCCTATGATATACTTCATTTCTAATAAAGTATCCTAGGCTTTAGTGAGCACTGTCTAATTTAATTGCCATTTACTCCCGCTCCTCATTTGCTGGATATGTTCCTGGCTAACTTTTTATAGCTTAATACCTTCTTCTGAAAAAGTTAACTTTTAATGTGTTTCATCTGGTGTGATCCTAAAAAGCTTGGATCAAGAGTACATCTAATATGCTTGCATTAGCTCCTACTCCATGTGGATGTCTAGATACGTTGGAATGTTCTGATGCCTGAAACCCTGGGTTTTGCTTTTGAAATAGCATTTGAGATATTGTTCATTGTTTTATGATTTCTGTGTTTTTGATTTGTAAGTCCAGCACCAGGTTTTGGAAATTATCTGTATTGTAAAAGCAAATCAGGACACTTTCTGAGCCTCTTCATTGTCAAGAATACAGAGTCACTTTTCATCAGCTTACAGAAAATTGTATATCTGGAATCGAAGAGATTTAACAATGAGAATTTATATTTTTAAAAATGTAATTTTTTAATTAAAAGTATTTTTATTAGAGAAGTTGTGAACTTACAAAACAATCATGTCCATGTATGGAATTCCCATGTAATATGCCTCCACCAAGGCACTACATTTTTGTGAAACATTTGTTATAAATTATGAGATAATATCATTAGACTATTACTACTACATATGATCTATAGCATACATTTGGTATATATTTGTCCATACCCCCCACTTTTAATACAGTACATCTTTGGCATTGATGTAAGAATTACAGTATTGCTGTTATTCTAAATGTGACAAGAGTGAAGGAATGTAATTGTTTTTGAAATGCTATTTGTAAAGCACCTTTCCTTCTTTGGATGAAAGGTGCTATATGCCCTCAGTGTAAATTAATAAAAGATTATAGAAAGTTTGTCAAAAAAAAAACAAAACACCTTCACCTGCAAGGAAAGTTGAATCTTCATTCACCTTCCCGCATTCTTTCTCCCAAGTTCGTATTTGACCTCAGGAAGGACTCACTCTTATCTGGCTGTTCATTCTAATGTTTAAAGGCAATGTAGCACCGTGGTTAAGGCCCAAAGCTAGGAGACAAACAGGACTGAATTCAAATTCTAGCTCTGCCCCTTACCATACATGGGATCTTGGCAAAGTTACTTAACCTCATTAAACCTCAGTTTCTTCATCTCTAACCTACAGTTTGTTAGATTGTTGGAAGGAATAAATTTTTTTTTCATGTATGAAGTGCATAATATAGGGAAGTGGACTTGACCCAGTGGTTAGGGCATCCGTCTACCACATGGGACGTCCGCGGTTCAAACCCCGGGCCTCCTTGACCCCTGCGGAACTGGCCCATGCGCAGTGCTGATGCGCGCAAGGAGTGCCCTGCTACGCAGGGGTGTCTCCCACGTAGGCGAGCCCCATGCGCAAGGAGTGCACCCCGTAAGGAGAGCCGCCCAGCGTGGAAGAAAGTGCAGCCTGCCCAGGAATAGCGCCACACACACAGAGACCTGACACAACAAGATGACGCAACAACAAGAAACACGGATTCCCGGTGCTGCTGATAAGGATAGAAGCGGTCACAGAACACACAGTGAATAGACACAGAGAGCAAACAACTGGGGTGGGGGAGGGGAGGAAAATAAATAAATAATAAATCTTAAAAAAAGAAAAAAGAAAAGAAAGTGCATAATATAGACCCTATCACATAAGAGACTTTCAATGAAAAGGTATTGTTAAAATTACGGAAACATTTTTTATACTTAACACCCACCTAGATATATTCTGGCTAATACATAGGAACTATTTGCTATCTCCAACTCCTCTCTCCACCATTTGCTCCTGAACCCACTCTAATCAGGCAACTCAACACTCTACTGATACCGCTCCTAACAAGGTCACCAGTGACACTCACATTCTCAGTGACTATCTTGGTTCATAATCACATTCTCAGTGATTATCTTAGTTCACCAACCAGAAGCATTTGAAAGAGTTGCCTTCTATTCCACTGATCGCTCTTTCTCTTTTTCTAAACTCTAAACATTGGAGTGTTCCAGGGCTCACTATCCACAATCATTCCCTGGACTTTATCCAGTCTTGATGATTTAAAATTAGATAAATAATTTTTAAAATTAAGTACATGCTACTGATCCCACAAATACTTTCTCTTGTCCAGACCTCCCCTCTGAAACATCAGACTTGTAGTATATCCAACTACTTACTTGACCTCTACTTGGATGTCTGGAATGCTATCTCAAACTCAGCATATCTAAAACTGAATGTCCAGGGTCTTCTATAAACCTGCTTCTTCCATAGCTTTCCCAGTGTCAGTAAGTGGAAACTCCATCATTCTAGTGGCCCAGCCCAAAACTTCGGAGTCATCCTGAACTCCTGTTCTCCTTTCTCACAATCCATAGCCAAACCATCAAGGAAGCTTGTTGGTTCAATCTTCAAAATCTATCCAGAAATCAATGATTTATCAATGCTTTCTCCTGATCCCTGGCCTCCTCCACATCTCTCCTGGATAAGTGTTGGGAATTCCTAACCAGTCTTCCCACTTTCACCACTGTGCTTCCAGACCATTCTCAAATAGCAGCCAAACAATTTATTATAATGTAGTTCAGATCCTGTTACTCTTTTGCTCAAAATCCTCCAACAGCTTCCTAGCTAAGAGTAAAACCAGACAACACCTCTCCAGCCTGGACTAATCCTAGTACTCTCCCCATTGCTCATTCTGCTCCAGTCGCACTGCCCTCTTTGCTTTTCCTTGAACATGCCAGGCACACTCCCACAGCTAGGATTTTGTCCTTGCTTGCTTTCCTAGAACACACTTCTCCTGGATATCCATATACCTAGTCCCTCGTCTCCTTTAAGTCTTGTCTGAATGACACTTTCTCAAGAACCTATTTAAACTTACAGTCCCTACCCCCACCCTCCAACCTTCACTTTATGCCTTGGCGCTCTTCTTGCTTTATTTTTTTTTCACAACACTTATCACCGTCTGACTTAATGTTTTACTTATTTCTCATTTATTTTGTCTTTGCCCTCAAAATGCCTTAAATGCAGCATTTTGTTCTCTTATTTGTTCACTGCTGCATCCTCAGTGCCAATGAATGATATTTAGTAAGCTCTTGATAAATATTTGTTTGTTTGAATGAAAGAATGCGTTTTCTCAAATGCATTCAACTACCGTATATGCTCTTAGGATAGGAAAGTGTACTGTGCAGGGAGTCAGGAATCCAGATTCTAGTTTGACTGGAATGAACAGGGTTTTGTGTACAAGCCATTTCACCTGATTCTCTTTTTCCTAATCTTTAAAACAGAAACAGTAGTAACTGTACTCGCCCTGCCTACTTCCCAGGGGTGTAACAATCTTCAAATAAAAGCTGTTTTAGGGAGTGAAATTCCATGCTTACACAAGGAAAGAGGGGCTGAAATACTACTTCTTTCCCTCTGTGTACCCATAGTCATGGATTTGTGTAAAGATGACTTCAGGAAAGGTAGCCTCCATATGGAGTAGCATTTTAGTCTGCTTTTTAAAAATTGTTACTAAAACAAATAACCATTTAGCCCAAAATTTTGTCTAGATATGGGATGCAATAGGGAGACTCTAACAGAGTCATGCCCCACCATCTTTCAAGGTGCATGAGAAGGAAATAAGAATTGGACATCAGAAGCCTTCATCCTGTCTTGCTCTGATATTAGAGTCTGAGTTAAGAACAAGAAATCAAATATACTGCATTTTTTATGTTTAGCTGAGCTCTTCTGGTTTATACGGTCATAATTCAAATAAGAATTTTTGAAATTTAATATTCATTGTCCTAACATTCTCCTAGCTAAAAAAATTAAATAGTTAATGTTTTGTTCTTTGTATTTCTGAATACGTTGCAGTGTGGAAACCACTTAGTACCCTAAGACTTTTATTTATTTTTATTATGGAATTTGTAGGTTTACAGGAAATTAAGCAGAAAATTGAGAGAGCCACATATACCCCTTACGCATTTAGTTTTCCCTACTTTTATTATTTCCCTATTTTTTACACTTTATTTAATTTTCCCTATTATTAAAACTTAGCATTAGTGTGTTACTATTGTTACAATAGATGAACATAATTATAACAATTATACTATTAACTATAGACCTTAGTCTATATTAGGGTTCATATCCTCTCCCTTAACTGCTTTCACAGCTCCCTGGAAGAATACTACAGCAAAATCTTCATTTTGTTGGTACCTATGAGTCATCTTCTATTTTCTCTCCGCTAGTCTTCCTGTCCCCTGTCAGTGCAGGTGGAGCACCCTATCTATACATTCCTCTAGTACTTTGTTCTTATTTCTATCCTAGAACATGTCCCCATACACAAGTCCACAATCCCTTTATCCACAATTCCAAAATCAAAAATCCTTTGAAAATGAAGAGATTATTTTATGTTTCGTGCTAAAACTTATTTTGGCAGCAAAACCTGACCTGAACTGACATGAGGCTATTATAGATTTATATTTCCCACTTGGTAGTGGATACTTACGTTTTATTACTTTATTTGGAGGGAACTGCCTCAGTTTCTATTGGAGATGTTGCATGTAACATGTATTGTCTTACCTTTCTAAATATCCAGAACTATTCTTGGTTCTGGAATACCTGGGGCCCAAGTGCTTTGGATAAGGAAGTGGGGAGCGGCTCTGTTACCTACTTCCTAGTTGCTGTCCTCCAGTAGATTGTGAGCTCTTTGGTGGCAGTCCCAATTCCTTACACCTCCTTGCTGTCTGGTGTGTTTTCAAATGTAGAAAACAATGTAGAAAACAAATGTAGAACCAAGGAATAAGCAAATGAATATTTACTATCATGGTAATATATTTAAATGTATCAATATTCATCTGTTCTTATTTTTCAAGTGTTACTACATTGGGAAACTTTTACTATAAACATAAATATTTGGCCAGATTGAAAAATCAGTGATAGAACCAAGAATAATATCATGTTTCCTGGGTTTTAGAGTAATGTTTTCTTACTTAGATAATGCTAATATTATGACTGCCAGATAACTCAAAGGCCAGTGGAAACAAGTTTCCTTAAAGTGTTACTGAACTCTTACTAGTTAAAAAGTTGAAAATAAAGCATCATACTGTAAGAAAGGATGTAGTGAAATGGGGATTGTCAGGTAATACTAGTAGATGCATAAATTGTTAGAATCTTTCTAGAAAACACTGTATAATACATATCAAAAGGATAAAAATTTACATCTGCAGTGGAATAATGGGAGTCTAGCACATATTACATAAGAAACATTTGTGTTCTTGAGGCGCATCAGTTTGGCTTTTTTTCTTTAGGATACTCCAGGAAATGAGTTACTTTCTCTGAAAGAAATCAATATTTCATATTTAAGCCCTGCTATGTTAAAATTCTATATGTAAAGTTTTAAGGCTTTTTTGTTGTTGTTGTTCAAACAGCCTTTGTAAATGTTATAGCTGCTATTCAATCTTATTAGAACATGACAAGCTATTTTAAAAATCTCTCATATGTAGTATATTATGTTGGTTTTGACTAATAATTCTGTTATGCTACTATATTATGCCAAATACTAATTTTGAACACACAAGCAAACAGTGAGAACAAAGTATAGTAACTTCCACATTTTATTAAATAGGGTCCATGTAGAAAAATAGAAGTTCTTCTATGCAAACTAAATATGAAGGATTTTGATATAAGAATTAGAGGCCTCCACAAGCATTGGAAGTGTTGGGAGATTAAAGGCCAGAGACCTTGTTGCCAATAATCTCAGCTTGGTTCTCCAGAAGTTTTTAGAAGACTTTGAATCTCAAGAATCTCCAGGAATCTCCTATCAGCCATAGCAACTTGAAGCACTAAAACAAATAATTCTCCAGAAGCCAACACTAGCCATCTCAATTGTCTATAGAACCAAAGAGGGTAATTTGCAGGACTCACCCAGAAGCTGCTGTGAACCTCAGGTCTACTGTCTGCCCACACATCTATCCATAATTTCTGTGAGAGAATAATACCTTCTGCTCCTTCCCTTTCCAAATGTCACATAAATGACTCTCACTGGCAGACTCATACTTGGAACCATATAATGAAAGGGATTCTGGGAAGTATCTTCTCTGAGAGGAATAGAAGGTCATAATTAGGGAAGCAGAGATGCCATTTCTACAATAATCATCTTTGTTTCAGTGTCAATGACAACTGTACGATGTACCATTCTATTTTCTTTAGTTAAATTAATTATATTATTAGTTGGCTGAGACTCAGAAATCTCTCAGCAAACAAGTAAAGTAGAGTACAGTTGAATTCATCCTTGACCCACCATGCCAACAACTTTAAAACGGTTCTTCATTCCAAATGTTTGAGGCACAAGAAGTCAAAGTAACACATTTAATGATTACCATTAAACTTTTTGGGTAAGATAAAATAAAATTTAGAAAACAAGCTTTTCAATAATATGTTTTCTGGAAAGAACATTGTACTTAGGATTCATTCTTGGGAAAAATAACAAAAAATGGCAGAAGATATGAAGACCAGTATACAAGGACTGTTACAAACATTGGAATTATGATAAAATCTAACATCTATTAGTCTGTATCACATTGCAATTCAAATTTTATAAATATTTGTAGAATAAAAATAATTTTATAACCATAAATATAATCACTCCTGATATTCATACTGTTTCCCTATTTATTCATTTGCAAGTTATTAATAATTTTATATATAAAATAGTTTTCACAATAATCATTACTTATTCCAGCATGTTACTCTTGATATAGTAAATATACATTTATACCTCAAATAACATTGAAGTGGGCAATAATCAGAAAGACAGTCTAAGACAATTCTTCTGGCAGAAATGAATAAAATAGACTAGAAGAAAATACACTTAAGACAAAGATGAATTGGCTAGGACTCTATTGCCATTATCTAAGCAAGAGTTAGTGAGAATTTGAACTAAGAAAGGACAGTTGCAAGATGTAACAGAGAGGTAGAACTGGCAGGTCTTGGTAACTGTAAGAAGCAAGAGAGATTATCAAAGATTATTCTTAGACATTAGCTAGAGGATAATGTGGGTATGAGAGAAAAGGTTGCTGAAAAGGTAATGGAAAGTATAGAGATGGCCAAGGAGAGCCTTTTGAGAAATATCTACCCTGTAAGAGCATGTGGGAAGGTGACGAAGAAGGAATTAGTTGAGAGTCTTACAGTGCCAAAAGCAAGGCTTAGGGAGGCAGGAGGTAACAATACTTGATGCTACAGAAAAGACTATGAATTTTGTAACTACTAAGTCTTTAGTGACTCGTAAGGGCACAGGATTCCACAGAAGGATGAAGACAGCAGCTAAATCTAAAAGAATTAAGGAGTGTTTGGAAATTTTTTAAATGTGTTCTTTCAAGAGTATTTGAAGAAGAATATATAACCATTTTTCATTAACATAAACTGCTGGATATGTTATTGTATATATCACTTTCATTGTATCATTTTGTAATCTTAAATGATTCTACCAAACATTTCAACTTATCTATTTTTTTTTAAAGATCTATTTTATTAATTTCTTCCCCCTGCTCTGATCCCCCATTGACTGCTCTCTGTGTCCATTCACTGTGTGTTCTTCTGTGTCTACTTTTGTTCTCATTAGGTGGCTCCAAGAACCGATCCTTCCGGAGTGGGAGAGAGGAGATTACTCTCTTGCGCCACCTTAACTCCCTATCTGCTATGTCTTCTCATTTTCTGTCCTCTGTGGGTCATCTTTCTGCACTAGTCTCCACGTCGACCAGCACTCCTGCACGGGATGGCTTTCCCGTGCTGGGCAGCATTTCCCTGCAGGGCAGCACTCCTGCTCAGGGCAGCACTCCTGCATGGGCCAGCTTATCTTCACCAGGAGGCCCTGGGGATCGAACCCTGGATCTCCTATATGGTAGATGGGAGCCCAGTTGGTTGAGCCACAGCCATTTCCCTCAACTTATCTTTGCACTCAATGAAATAACCGTAATATGGTGATATTGCTTGGTTAAATATATGATAAACACATGGACTTAGTAACGTGTCGTAACTGAATATTATACTAAATATTATGAATGAATAAAGAAGTATTAGAGCTGTTTTCCAATGTTTATTCCATGTTTTGGTTAATTACTGCTGTGTAACAAACTGCCCCAAAATTTATCAAAGCAGTTTATGCTATTCTTCAAGTTACTAGAAGTTGACAGGCTCAGCTGAGCACTTCTCAGTTGGGGTCCTTCTAGAAGTTGTAGTCAGATGGCACTGAGGCTGGAATCAGCTGAGGGCTTCTTTCTTCACACATCTGGCTCCTGGGCTGGGGTGGCTAGAATTGCTGGGGGCTGGATGGGCATCTTTCTCTCTATTTCTTCTCTCCCATGGCCACTCTAAAGTCTAGCTTGGGCTTCATACAGCTTGGCCACCTCAGGAGAACATATTCCAAGAGACCCAAGCAGGAGCTTCAAGACTTATGAGCTAGTGTTGAAAGTGACACAGCATCACTTCCACTATATTCTTTTAGTCAAAGCTGTCATGAACTAACCCATTTTCAGGGGTTAAGCAGTAGACACATACAGGAGGGGAAGAAATTGATGGTCATCATCTTGGAGGCAAGCAGCCACAATCTATTTGGGGGATACTTACAGATAAATGCACAAATACATATCCTCATAGAGATAAATTCATCCTTACCTATGAAACAATTTGAGAATAATTATAGTGAAGTTTCAAGTATAAAGTAATATGAGAAGGGAAGACCTTAGTAATTAAATTAGGAAATAAGATTAACTCCTAGAGGGCTAATCAAAGACATTGAATTTTTTTGAGTAAGGTTTCTCAGGCGGTTGAGGGCCTATTGCTTACAATGATCCAAATGACTAATCAAACAACTCATTCGAATCCTCCCAACCTCAGCCATCTCCGAACCACTAGTTTAGTTTAAGAACTAAGTTGCAGAAATCTTTTAATCAAGGTGTCCTCTATCTTATATTCTTAAGGCTGCCTATGTTTCACCCAGTCTGTCTCCTAGTTCTATGATCCTTGAAGTCCACAGCTACCTAAACTTCCAGCAGGGAAGCGGACTTGGCCGAGTGGTTAGGGCATCCGTCTACCACATGGGAGGTCTGCGGTTCAAACCCTGGGCCTCCTTGACCCATGTGGAGCTGGCCCACGCGTAGTGCTGATGCGCACAAGGAGTGCCCTGCCACGCAGGGGTGTCCCCCGCGTAGGGGAGCCCCACGTGCAAGGAGTGCACCCCATAAGGAGAGCCACCAAGCGCGAAAGAAAGTGCAGCCTGCCCAGGAATGGCACCGCACACACGGAGAGCTGACACAACAAGATGACGCAACAAAAAGAAACACAAATTCCCATGCTGCTGACAACAGAAGCAGACAAAGAAGACGACGCAGCAAATAGACACAGAGAACAGACAACCGGGGTAGGGGGGAGGGGAGGGGAGAGAAATAAATAAATAAATAAATCTTTAAACAAAAAACAAACAAAAAAATTCCAGCAGCACACCTCCAAATCTGCTATTGACGTTTAATTCTGTAGTTTTCATTTCAACAAGCCTGAAACCATTTAATATTGAAAGGCCAGAACATTTTTCTTTCATTCCTTTCCTTCTAGTTAATTTTCTTTTCTTGTAGCTTTTTCTTACTTTCATTCCATTTTGATAAGATTTCTTATGTTTTTTATTAGATACATAATTTGTTTTGAAAAAAACTTTTACAAATAAGATTAGTGCATAAATTGTTACTCTAATTTGATAAAGCATATAATCTCTACCTTATAAAAATACTTTGTATGCCTCAGAAACTTTGCCTTTGCTGAACCCATAGAGAGAATGGATTGATATTTTAAGATTTCCTGTGACTAGAAAGGTATGGAAAGTCTGACTGATTTATATTGTGTTCTGACTTCCTGAGGCAGTTTTCCTAATGCTATTCCATTTTAGTCATACCGTGAAACAAAGTTTCTTGGTTTTTGTTTTTTTAATCAAAACTCAACCTCAAACTCTGTATTTCAGTTTTGTTCTTTGTCTCTTAAATCTAACTTCTATGGCTTTCATGGTAGTAGCAGTTTTATTTCATAAAGCTTCTCCTTTGGGGGATATGATGATTCTGGAAGCATTTAAGGAAAAGAATTCCTAGTTTAATTTTCAAAGTTATTTTTAAAAATTAAGTAACTTGAAGCATTTTTTGTTGTTCCATAATTGCATTTGTTGGCTGTACCACATAATTTAAGATTATATTATACAGTCTTCAACTCTGATTACCTTGTGAGAGTTACATCTTTGGCAATAACAGTGTTTATACTTTTAGATAGGAACCTCATCTTTGTACTTTTGTATCCCCTAAAACCTATAAAGAAGTCCTAGGCATAGAGTATTTAAAGCTTCACTGGATAAATTAGTGTTTATTGTATATTCTTTTGATTCAATTCTTCTTATAATTTGTGTTTTACTTGCCTCTTTTTACTCCCTCTAGAAATATTTCAAGCTTTCTGTTGGGATAGCTTTGTGTTAAACAACATTATTTGTTGTTTGTATCCATGATCTTCATGATTTGATTCTTTACCCTAAGAATCAGAACAAAGATGAAGAAATGTAATCTTCCTGAAAAGACCTCTGTCTTCTAGTTTTTGATGTTTTTTTTGTTAATATAGGGTAGAAGTTAAAAACATGGCTCTGGAACCAGACCATTTGCATTCAAATCCTGGTTTTGCCACTTATTATTTCTATGTATCACTGGGGAACTTTCTGAACTTGAGTTTCCTCATTTTCAAAATCAGGCTCATTATTTTCAAAATGGGGCTTGAAAATTCTAGGGTTATTGTGGAAATTAAGTAAGTTTATTCATGTGAAGTAATAGAGCAGTTTCTTTGTACATAGTAGTTAAGGAATAGATGTTAGAGGTTATTGCTGCTTTATTTAGATTTAATAGTTTTAATTACTTGCTAATTGTATCTTATTAATTATTTTACTAAATTTCTGTTGAAAAAACAACATTTTCAGAAGTATGCAAGTATAGCGCTCTCATCAACCATCTTGTTTCTAAATGGTTTTCTAAGAGTTAAAAAATAGGCAGGAAATTTTTATTTTTCCTGTATCAACACTTAATCCTTCTATTATTTCTTCAGTAAAAATTTAACTGTGACAGAGAGACCAATGTGAATTAAATACACAGCCTATGGCCTTGAAGAACTCACCGTGAGAGAGTCAAACACACAAGTAAGGTGTCTCTAGTAAGTAAGTTATAACGTGATGTAGAATGTGCTATATGCATGAGATCAACTGGATAGAGCAACCAGCTGCCTGGAAAAGTCAAAGAAACCTCTGAGCAATTGACTTATGAGTTGAGTTCTGAAGGATGGATAAAAGGAATTTGCCAGGCAAAGAACAGGTGCTCATTCCAGACAGGAATTAGCATGTGCAAAGGCACAGAATCAAGGAACAGCCTAGAAGTCTGAGAAATTGTGAGAAGCCCACATCTGCCAGAATTTACAGTACACCATGGGAGTAGAGGTAAGGGAGCCTTGAAAAGAGTGTGGAGCTACACTGGTGAGGATCTCTATTTCTTTGTGTGCCAAACTAAAGACTTTATATTTTATTCTAGAAATATGTGGGAGCCAGTAATAAAAACTTTTTTCAATAGTGATTATTTTTTTAAAGCATGACCAGCAAGAAAGTGACCCCATCAGGAAGGCAGCTAATGCCAGTTGTGTTTAAATGCCAGTTATTACACTTAACAGCCATGTTTCCTAAAATAAATGACTTAATCCTTAATTTTCTTGCATAAGGATACCACAAGAATATTGGCATTGTGAGTACTAAAAGAGATAATGCTTTTATTTTATGTTTTTATTTTTTCTTTATTATTATTTTAAAGAAGCTTTAGATTACATAAATGTTATATTGAAAATATAGGAGATTCCCATATACCTCACCCCTCCCCCTCCCATGCTTTCCCCATTAACGATGTTTTTCGTTAGTGTGGTACATTTGTCACAATTGATGAACACATACTGAAGTATTGCTACTAACCATAGTCTATAGTTTACATTTTGGTTTACACTTTGCACAACACAATTTATAGGTTTTGACAAAATGTATAATGTCCTGTATCCATCGTTACAATGTTATGCAGGAGAATTCGAATGACCGCCAAATACCCCGTGTTACACCTATTCTTCCCTCGCTCTCCCCTCAGAACCTCTGGTGACCTCTGTCTTTAAATCAATGTTACAAGTTCTTCCATTACTACAATAATAATATCTACTTTAGTCCATAGTTGCATCCCTCCCACCCTGACCCTTATGTTAGTTCATTCCTCAGTCTTGCGTATTTGGGGATGGTGATCCCATGGGGCAGATGGGTGGAACTGTCTTGGTTGCAGTTGTAGACACTCTCTGTTTTGGGCCTTGTCTAGCATCATCCTTTTGTTAGTTGTCCTGGATGAGTCTGATGAATTGGAGGGTAAGTGTTGGCTGCAACTCTACTGAGAGTCAAGGCTCAACTGGTCAATGAAGATCCAGAAGATTTAATTCCCTGGGACATATATTTAATGGATAAAGTGCTTATTATAGGTTCAGACAAAAGAGGCATAAGAACCATGTGTAGGATGAATCCAACTCCAATATATTGGGCGGTTAGTTCACCATATATTCCAAGGTATGGACCACTGACAGGGTGCCAAATTCCTGGGGCTGTCTGCCCTGCCACAGTGCCCAGATGTCTCCAGAGCCATCACGAGCCTCCCTGGTTTACTGTGGCTGTCAGTGAAATCCTCCTAAGACGTGCATAAGTGTAACCTCTAGAATGACCTCCTGACTCACTTCGAAATCTCTTGGGCATAAAAACTCATTTGTATTTCATATTTCCCCCTTTAGGTCAAAGGTCTTTTTCCAAGTGCGTTGCTAGTTGGCTCTTGGTAATAATCCCTCAGGGCCAGGAAGCTTATCCCTGGGGGTCATGTCCCACAGCAGTGTGGGGGGGGGGGGATGTAGTGCATTCATATGCCTAGTTTGGCTTAGAGAGTGGCCACATTACAGCAACAAGGAGGCTTTCAGGAGGTAACTCTTAGGCAATGTATAATACTAGGCTAAATTTCCATTTCACAAGAACAAGGTTCATAAGTACAAGTTTGGTCTGGCATATTGGTGTGTCCTTCGCTAGGCACTGCCCATGTACTGTAAGGATTCTTGCCACTCTTTCAGAGAAATTAGCAGGACTCCCCAGGATGTGAATTCAATATGCTTTTGGTTATTGTGTGGGTCTCCATCCACCGAGACAACACCCCATGACCACATGAACACATTCCTATTCCATAGAGGCATGCCCCAGGGGCACCCCTCCTCCACGTCCCCCCACCACTGTCACCCTGCACCAGTGAAAGATAATGCATTTTAAATGCCTGACATGCTACATGACCTATTCGGTCAAAAATTGTCTTCTCCCCTACCCATATGGGATAATCTCTCTGAGGGCAGGGTGGAAGATGATGGAACAGAAAGACAAGGGAAGCATAGGAACCAGAGGAGGGACTAGTGCAATAGACCCTGAAAGCATGGACTTGGGCGTTGGGAGTGGCCTTGAAAGGGGGAATTCGAAAGACATTTCTCTTCTGAGGTGAGATCAGTGCAATGTTGTGGCTGTTTAAATTAGTCAGTTAAGGAGAGAAACTGAGAATGGCATTGAGGCTTTTAGCTTAGGCTTGAAATTCCTCCTATGTATTAGGTACCTGCTAGGTACTGGGGGTGAATAAAACACATTTTTATTTCCCTTGAGGATCTCAGAATCTATCTGGGTGTTATGCACTGAATTAGGTCTCCCAAAAAGACGTGTTCAAATCCTAACTCATGGTTCTGTGAATATAGACTTATTTGGAAATAGGGTCTTTGAATATGTGATTAGTTAAAATGAAGCCAAACTGGATTAGGATAGGCCCTAATCCAATGTGACTGATATGTTTACAGGAGGGGGAAATTTGCGTATGGAGACAAGACCCTGGAGAGAAGGTCGTGTGGAGATGGAAGAGGTAGCGATTGCAGCAATACATCTACAAACCAAGGAGTACCAAGGATTGCTGGCAAATGCCAAAAGCTAGAAGAAGAAAGGAAGGACTCTCTGATTCAAGTTCCTGAGGGAACAAGTCCCTACCAACACTTCATTTGGACTTCTAGTCTCCAGGCTGTGAGAGAATAAAGTGCTGCTGTTTTAAGCCATCCAGGCTGTGGTACTTTGTTACAATGGTCCTAGGAAACAAAGTCACGGGGAAACAGATATTTACATGAATAGACAATTTGTATTTTTCAAATGAGAGGACTCTTGACTGAATAATTGTTAAATTATATGAGAACTGTCAGATTGCAGGCCTTATTCTGATTAATTGTAGTCACCATGTATTTTCAGCACTGAATTTCTCAGATTATTCTTTCCCCCTTTCATACATAATAGCTCAAACATATATATCAGTATAATTTTTAAATTTCAGACTAGAATTTGAGGCATCTTATTCAGATGTTTGAAGTACTTTTATTCCTTGAACACGATGTCTTGCAATCACGAATCTCAGCAAAAACCAATTCTTTAAGTGACATAAGATTGCCAAGAAATGGAAAGAACCATTAAGAATAATAACGAAGAAAAAACTTACAGTGACTTATAAGGAAATCAGCCCCTTCCAGAGAAGTAGTCAGTTTTTTTGATTAATTTTCTTCCTCCTAGACTGACTAAAAAATGATCTTTTTAGCTAATTGTAAGTTCTCAGACTTACCTATATCACTGTGACTTGTCTCCTGAGCATAACTCTTACAGTTAACCTCTTTGAGGTTGCCAGTGGTTTCAGTTTCTTCAATGCCTTTTGCCTCACACCGAGAAAATGAATCATTTTCCCTAAATTTGTCATCTTTTCTACTATATTATTGACATGTCTTAATATCTTATGCATTCCTAATCTTTGCAGTCTGAATTTCATGGAGGATCTTGTTTTAAGTACTTACCAAGACTTCAAATCATTCTGGGGATATGTTTAAGGCTGTAAAACAGGAGTGAGAAGGAGAGGTCGGATGGTCCCAGGCCCCAAGTGAACTGTTTGAATTAGGAAGAATATGGGGAAAGAGAGCACATGCTAGAAGGATGAAGGAAGAGGTGGAGCCACCAAAACAAGTCATAAATATGTAGGTGAGAGAAGAAGTAGAGTGTCAAATGTGTGCAGTTCTTTGAGGAGATGACAGCATTTGAAAATACATGCCAGGAAAGAAGGGAAGTGACTGCTAATCCCTGGCCATGGTCACCCATTTGACAGAGTGGGACAACGATTTCTTAGAGAAAATATATACCGTCTAAAGTCTCAAATAAGCTTTCCATATAAAGTAAAATAGTCTATAAAGATGGATGCTTGAGGGGGACACAAAAGGGGGTTCTGGGGTACAGGAAACACTCTATTTCTTATCCAAGTTGATGATCAGGTATTCATTTTGTGATAATTCATTGAGCAAGACACGTTTTGGGCACTTTTCTTTATGAGTAATAAAGGGAAATAACGAATAGATATTAGTTTCTAGTTTATTAAACTCTATACTGTGCTTCTAAGCACACCACAAATTACCTAATCCCCTTCATCGTTCATGTCTGAGGAGATCTGTTGTTTTTCTTCTAATTTGAATGTCTGAATGTGGTAGACACAAATGAATAAGGGATACCTGCTTTCGAGAAGCCCGTAGTCTAATAGGGCAAATAAAATGCAGGGGAAGAGAAGGACAGTTGAGGGAAATGGCATCATGGTAGAAATAGGAGAAGCATGGAAGAAGGGAAGGAATTGCCCAGGAGATGTTTTAGAACTAATTCATACTGAAGTAGACATTTTGCAAGGTAATAAAAAGAATTTCAGACAGGCAAAATCATGTTTCTCACACACACTCATATTTACACTCACACACACTCCTCCCACAGCATATATGTAAACTACAAGTAGTCAGCATCAATGAGTTAAAAATTCCCAAGTTGTGTGAGTGGAGAGACAGGAACAGTACTTATTAAATTTTAGAAGCCTCTAAGTAATGAGAAAATGCTGTCTTCTGTCTTCCATAAATAATGCAAAATAAAAGCCAATACTAAACTTTAAGGTGTGTGTAGGGAAATCTAACAAATTTCTAATTTTTTCTAAGATTACTATTTTGATGCATTTTTAGTAGCAAGCATAAAAAAGTATTCTCCAATTTTTTTCTTTTTTTTTTAGGTATATAAAGACCTTATTGATAAAGACCAAGTAATAATAACAATTATAGCTAACACTTACTCCCTCTTATTCTATTCTAGGCACTATGATAAATCCATTACATAAATAATTTCATTGAACCCTCCCAACAGCTTTCTGGGAAAGATACTATTATTGATATTATTTGTATTATAAATAAAGAAGTTGAAGCTTGGAGAGGTTAATTAACTTATCCAAGGTCACATAGCTAGGATATGATTAAGCTGGGATTGACTGGCTAAGTTATCTGTCCACAGAGCTTGAAATCTTTGTCTTGACATCACACTGCCAAAGTAGATGTATTGTTAAGCCTTTGCTCCTTGCAATGCCTTTTTTTAAAATTTTTCAATTTATTTTAATTTCATTTTATTCTTTTAAATCCCCCTGCCCCCCCATGGCTCCTTTGTCTGTCTGCTTGTTGTCTGCTTGTGTTTTTTTAGGAAGCACTGGGAACCAAACTGGGGACCTCCCATGTGGGAGGTGAGTGCCCAACCACTTGGGTCACTTCTGCTCCCTGCTGGTTGCGTCGTCTGCTCATTGTGTCATCTTGCTCAATTCAGCAGTTGCCGTGTCTTCTGGTTGCAGCATCTCTGCTGGTTGTGGCATCTCTGCTGGTTGTGGCAATTGCAGCATCTGCTCATTGTGGCATCTGCTCATTGCAGTGTCTCTACTAGTTGCAGTGTCTTCTTGTTGCATCATCTGCTTATCTTCTTTAGGAAGTACTGGAACTGAACCCAGGACCTCCCATGTGGGAGGTGGGTGCCCAACTGCTTGAGCCACATCCGCTCCCCTGCAATGTTTTTTTAAACACCAGATTGAATCATTTACCCAGAAAATATTTATTGAATACCTACTATATGCCAACACTGTGGTTTGTAGTAAGGCTACAGAGATGATTAATACAGAGGTTATCCTTGTTCTCATGGATTTATTAGTGTAAAGGAGAAAACAGATAGTGACTAAATACAATGAAGAATGATAAGGGTTATTACAAAGAAGGTACTAAAGAAATGTGGAAAATTTGACCTGGTAGGGAAGCTCAACCTAGTTTGGGAATTTGGGAATTCATCCCTGAAGAAGTGGGAATGAAGCTCAGATCTGAGGGATGAGTCCAAAATAACTAAGTGAACTGGAGGTGAAGAGAGTTTCATGCATGGTAAGGCCAAGATTAGGTGGACATGCAGATGACCCACCCAAATTCCTTTAAGGAAGGAGTTGTTGCCTCAGTAGCTGGTTGTATGGGCAGTGGACAGCCTTTAGCTGTCAGTCTCTTTGGGCATTGCCTCCACAGTGGAATATTGCCTCACTCTTCCTCCACTCATAGACCAACTCTGATGGGCTGTTTCAGCTCTAGAGCACCCTGTGAGGTTGGCAGATGCTGTCAAGTTCGCATCGCAGCTTGACTTCTCCTTGCACCCAACCCTGCCTCCACTCTTCTCTTCCATGAGTGTTGATCTTAAGAGCAGTCCTAATAAACATCCTGTACACTAAACTCTCTCGGCGTCTGCTTTCTGAGGACCCAAACTGCATTATACCATGAAAAGCCCTGATGGGAGTTAAGGTATTAAAAGGACTTCAGATCTGGGGGAGCTCTGCCACATTCTCTAATGGAGCAACAAGAATGCCCCAAGTAGAGGGACAATGACTTGTGAAGGAGAATGGTCCACTGAAGGACCCTTGATATTGATGGCTATGTTTATGAGCCTTTGCTCTTTATTTTAAAGATTTATTTTTATTTATTTCTCTCCCCTCCCCTTCCCCCCTTTTTCTGTTGTCTGTGTCCATTCTCTGAGTGTTCTTCTGTGTTCGCTTCTATTCTTGTCAGCAGCACTGGGAATCTGTGTCTCTTTTTGTTGCGTCATCCTGCTGCATCAGCTTCTCCATGTGTGCAGCGCCACTCCTGGGCAGGCTGAACTTTTTTTCGGGCGGGGCGGCTCTCCTTACGGGGTGCACTCCTTGCATGTGGGGCTCCCCTACATGGGGGACACCCCTGCATGGTGAACACCCCTGTGTGGCACAGCACTCCTTGCACACATCAGCACTGTGTGTGGGCCAGCTCCACATGGGTCAAGGAGGCCCTGGGTTAGAACCGCAGATCCCCATGTGGTAGGCAGATGTTCTAACTGTTGAGCCAAGTCCACTTCGATGAGGCTTTGCTCTTGAAATTGAAACTTAGCCTTGTGATGTTAGGTGCCTAAGAGTTACCTACTGGGAGTCTCCTTGTTGCTCAAATGTGGCCTCTAAGCTGAACTCAGCATATAAAAGCTATAACTTCCCCGCTCAGTGTGGGACATGACTCCCAGGGATGAACCTCCCTAGCATTGAGGGATTGCTACCAGTACCAAGAAGCAACGCATATGGGAAAAAAAAAAAAAGACCTTGACCAAAAAGGAGAAAAGTTAAAGACAAATGATTTTTTATGGCTAATATGGGGAGGTCATTCCAGAGTTAATGCTTATGCATGTCTCAGCAGGACTTCACTGACAACCAAAGTAGATACTACCCCAAATAGCAAGTTCCTCAGGGCAAACAGCTCAGGAATACGGCCCTTTGCCAGCAGGCCCTAATCTGGTATTTATACTCCCCAGTGTGACAGAGTTAAACTCAACACTGGTTTCCCTATGCATGACTCTACTGTCCTTCTATTTGAACCTATAATTAGTACTAGAGTTGGAAAGTGTACATCCAAGAGATTTAAATCTTTGGGCTGTCCATGTGCCTACTGAGCCCTGAATCTCAACAGAGTTGCAACACCTACTCTCCAGTTCAATGGACTCACCAGGACAACTAATGGGGAGGAGATGATGGACAAACAATATACCGAGGAACTGAGAGTGCCTACAACTACAAGCAATAGGGTCCCATCCATCGGATATATGGGATTGAAGCCCCCCTCAATTAAAGGTGAGGTGGGCAGCACCATTCCAGAGTCCTCAGGACTGGGAAACAAACTATGGGCTAAAATTAATTTACTAGTATTCTACTATAGACTTTCTATGATTCTAGCAATGGAAAAAATACCATTGCTGTGGAGCCAGTGACCCATGGATGTTCTGGGGTTAGGGAAAAACAGGTGTACTAGGGGGGCATTTTTGGGACTTGGGAGTCATCTGAATGACATTACTATGACAGATACAGGCTATTATATATCCGGCCATAACCTACAGAGTCAAATGGGAGAGCGTGTAAACTACAGTGTGAACTACAATCCATGCTTAGTGGCAATGGTCCAAAATGTGTTTATCAATTGCAATGAATGTACCACACTGATGAAAGATGTTGCTAATGTGGGAAAATGTGGGAGGTGTGGGGAGGGGACATATTGGAATATCCTATATATTTTCTGTAACATTTATGTAATCAAAGTGTCTTTTAAAAAAATTTAAAAGAAGAAAACCATGAAGATTGTGTGGGAGATAGACAGGTGAGATGAAGCTGAAAAGGATCAAATCAAGAAGCACTTGATAAACCATGTGAAGGACTTTTCCTGAAGGCAGTGACTAGCGGGAAGCCATTGTAGGGTTTTAAGCAGGTAAATGACATGATCAGATTTGCCGTATTAAAATACTTTTGGATAAAATTGATTGCTTTGAACACCAACCTCGTATCTTTCACACACACACACACACACAACCCCCCCCCTAAAAAAACCAAACCCAGGCCCTTTCCCTTCTTTTAGATATTAATGGCAAAAACAAAGGTAGCAAACTGTCTTTCCTGTCCCTAAATCATTGTTTTTCATCCCCCTTCTCTTTATCAATAAAAACGACTAAATTGGCTCCATGGTTTATGCAACTGCAATCCTGTGAGATATTATCTAGCATTAGCTTCTTGAGGGACCATAGAAAATAGTATTATGTGAGGACTTGGAAAGTTATTTGTTCTGTGGTAATGAAAATAAACTGTTCAGTGATGCTGGAAAATCTTAAAGTGATAATTCACTAGAGATGTGTTCTCCAGAGTCACTGTTAAAAGAAGAGTCTATCCTCTTGCCAATCATATACCTGTAGTTCTGTTTTCTTATTTGTATTTTGCACCTTAAACCCCAGATATGTGTAATATATAGTAGCTACATTACCACAGTTCATTTGGACAGGGATAACTTGACCATCAATATTAGATTTTTAAAAGAATTTTTTGAGATATAATTGACATGAAATCAACTGTATATATTTAAAATGCAGTGTTTTGGTTAGTTTTAACATCTGTATACATGTGTGGAACTATCACCACAATCAAGATAACAAATATTTCCAATGCCCCCCCTAAATTCCTTGTGCTCCTTGGTAATCTCACCCATCTCCGTCTCTGTCCTCTCCCACTATAGGTTACTTTGCATTTTCTAGAATTTTATATAAACAGAATCATAGAGTATGCACCCTTTTTTTGCCTGGCTTCTTTCAATCAGCATAATTATTCTAAAAACTAGATTTAAAATAATCAATTAAATGATACTTTATATAAGCCGTCACACTTGTTACACACAAGAAAACTGGAATTTATTTACACGATGTCATATGCATTTAAATATTGATGGTGAAAGGGATGAACAACTTTTGAAGGAAAAAATATTCATTTCACCTCAGGCTTAAATTTTGAACTAGTAACCAAATCCTTTTTCCTTCGAAACTGTAAACCAAAGCAAGTGATCTGTGAAGTTCACCAACAAGACTCTATTTAAGACAGCATAAGCAAGGCATTTGATAAAAAACTCTCCTTCACCAAAATACGTGGCCAAATAACCTATTAAACTGAAAGGTGAAGAGCAGCTTGCTCTGTTGAAGCACGAGGCTGAGCGGTGAGCTGCTGAATTTCTCTGATGTACTGAGTTAAAGCTGAGGCTGCCCCCTCAAGAGATGAGCACATACACATTGCACATACATTCATTCACATACAAGCAACACTACCGGTTTCATCTGTCATAAAACGATTTTGCCCCACGTACGTTCAGCAGCTGCTTTGTGCTGTCATTTTAATTTTCCTAATGTCTCTAAAAAAGGATGAAAACAAAAAACCTCTTTTAAAATACCTCTATATTCAAACCTCAGCACCATTCAATCGTGGCTGTAAAAATCCAAACTCCAGGACAGGTCACATGTTAAGAAACAAAAGACGTTGCATGTACAGTAATATGATATATACAAAGGAGGCACCGACTGTCTATTTCTTAAGTGAATGAAACAAAGTTTTTACTCTATGATTGCATCTTTTCTGATGCTTTGTCACCACACTTTGGCATACCTGAAAAGTCAATATTACTACTTCCTTCAAGATCGCATACTCTTAATCTGACTGTATTTCTTAAAAGTTCATTAACCCATGTTTCTTTTTCTGCCTCGTTATTTCACATTTTAATCTAATGTTGCCTACCAGAGGATGCCTTTTAATTTCACAGAGCCTTATATACAACATAGTGCCATACACCTTATAATCAGTTCATGGCAGATTAAACCTGATCCACATTATCTTCCTAGCAGGGATGATATGATGTGAAAATTTTTGCATCGTGCCTGCACTAGACATAAACCATTGTTTTCTTTATATGTGTTAACTCCCACAACATCACAAGAATGGAATCCTGTTATCTTGTACTGGCTGGGAAAATTGTGCCGGCTGGGAGAATTGTATGTGTTATAGCACAAGTTTTCTTTCTCTTGTCAAATATTTTGTCTAGTTTTCATATTTGTGACAATGTTTTTTAAAGATTCCATTTGTATATTTTATCTTGAGTCTTATAATTGGATCTTAAAAATTTTAACCCTTAAGTGCATTGACCAGGCTCTTCCATTGATCATGTACCTTTTGGGATCTGAACCTACATGCACTCTCTCATCTATTTGAGAAATATTCTAGATCCTTTGAAATGCTAATGTGGAAAAATAGTAAAAGTGAAATGAACTCTTGGTTTCTAGGTAAACACGTGTGCCATGTGGCTTATGTAAACAGGATAGGAATAGTACTGCTTTTGTTTGGGAGGCTTTAGCATTCATTTTATTTGCAAGCAAAGATATTAAAAGAAAGAAAATGGAACACTTAATTCTTCCTGGAGTTTCCTCTTAGAGTTTCCTTACAGGTTGTAGCTGAAACAAAAGAGCTTAGTCTCAGGAAATGGTAACAACAAAGTTTAATTTTAATTATCAGGGAAACCAATATAATGATATAGCCCATAACAGGTTTTTTTAAATACCTCAGAGAGAAAGTCCGCCTGGCTCTCTTTCATATCAACCGTTTACAAACCCCAGGCGTAGCACTGTCTCTTCCCAGCTCCCCACACTGTGGAGAAGGTCTGCAGCAGGCAACAGCGCCCTTCCAGCCACCGCCCTCCCCCAGCCACTACTCAGCTCTTGGCTTCTCCTATTGAATCTTTTTCTATTCCACTACATTTTATGTGTATTAAACAACTCCTGATGGAAAAAACTGATAAGTTGGTACTGCGTATATCAACTGAATCTCCCAGCTTTGCTTGGAACATGGTGCTCACCAGAGGAATGGAAAATTAATTTAAAACAATAAACAGGGAAAGCTGAAAGAGTAAACAAAACGTGGAAGGGCGAGGCTTGTTCTGATGAGTGACTAACTAGGCAACTTCCTGCGAGTTCTTTAAAGAGTGATTTTTTTTTTGGAAAAATGTTCTTCCCTACTGGTTCTCAACCAGTTTGGGTTTTTTCAGAGTTGATAATTAGATAACATACAAATATATGCTGTTTGGTCTTAAAATTCAGAAGAGATTATGTTACTCCATATCATCACAGTCTCTAAAATGGGGCATCTACTACAAATTTTTAAAATAAATATTGTATGATTCATGCCCATGTAGATCCCTTATCTATACATTAAGCCCATAAACTAGACCTCTTGTTCATTGTAAAAAATGTAAATTGAATTTTTCATTAATATCACTTTAATTTATAATAGAATAACACCCTTTGTGTGATCTATGGATCTTTTAAAAATAAATAATAAAAAATAGTATATTTTTTAAAAAACACTTGTTACAATTTTTAAATATCTAATGTGCTTTAGCTTCTCAATACCTTTGGTAAACTTTCTGGGGGAATGGGTGTTGCTTTCCGTTTCGCTGTGTCTATCAGTGTTTTATCTCCAAGTTAAATGTGCTTTTAATAAAGACAGACCACATTTTACTCTTCTATTTCCCCTGCCTACACTCCTCAACTCAGTGCAGTGTCCAAAATTAATGCTTATAAATACTCAGTTGATTTTGATTGATTTAGTGCAGTATGAACTTGGAAGAAGTCAATAGAAGGTGCCAGGAACTGACAAGCCTCAGACTTAAAAAAGGTAGAAGTCCATGCTTGTTGGAAAGAGCAAGGGGAATCACGAAATAAAGCCCTTGCTCTGGAGTGTGCTAGCAATGTGACCTTGACCACGTTATTTAACTTCTATTAGCTTCCGTTTCCTTAGCAAAATAAGGAAAATAATAAATTCCTTAGAATTCTTATAAAAATTGGAAGTAAATGGCTTAAGGTAGCTGGCATGGGCCTGGGTCACAGTCCTAAACTCGTGATTATTGTTCCTACTTCACAGGCAAGGAGTCCCAGGCTCAGTGTTGAAGTCCCACAAGATCACACAGCCATCCAACACCAGAGCCAGGCTGCCAGCCCAGCTTTGTCTGACTTGAAGATAGCTCCTAATTTTCCCGTATTGCTCTCACTTTTTCAAAAGGTCATTTCCAGGGTAGAAAAATGTAAGGGGGGCAAAAAGGAAGGCTAGGGTGACAAATTAGCATAGTAACTTTCAAACGTTTTCATCACCATCCACAGTCAGGACTACGTATTTTACGCCGTGAACCCTGAATACATGCAACTACACGAGACACGTTAGCCTTACTGTGCGTGCTGCACTCCGATGTTTTCTACTCCATTCCGTTCTTTTCACATTTAAAAAATTCTGGTTAAAAGAAGCCGAGGGGCTCAAGCTGGGAGGTGGCAGGTGGTGGGGTGGGCAAGGGATGGAGAAGTACGTGAGCCCCTTTCGGACCTCAGGCGCCGGTCACCAGGTTTCCGCAGCCAGGGTCTCCTTGCCTGGGGGTGGGAGGTGGTGGACCTCACCCTGGCAGCCTCAGGGAGCCCAGGGAGTCCGAGGAGCACCTTCCCCGTGGGTGCAGGCTTGGGTCTGCTCAGTGTGCCTGGGACTTTCAGGTTGGGGGGGTTCAGGGACCAGGAGGTGTGCCCCCGTCCAGGGGAGTCAGCACCTTTGATGTCGAGCCTCTTTGCTCCTTCACCATGGGAGGCGGAAGAAATCGAGACAAGCGTTAAGGGTGCTTCCTCCTCAGGCCACAAAGCGGAGAGGAGTGTACAGCGGAAAGGTCAAGAGATGCAGTGGTGAACACAGCACAGCTCCTGTCCTCATGGCGCTTTCCTGTAATAACCAAGAAAAGGACCGCAGCAGTTTGAAATGGTCATGAATTCCAAAAATAGAAACTGGATTATGTTTGAATCTGGTCTGAACATGGGCATGGTTGAGTTATGATTGAGGCTTTGATTGGGCCATGCCATTAGGGTGTTGAGTCCCTGCCCCTTGGTGGGTGGGGACTCTCAGATGAAAGGCATGGCCAAGGACAGAGTTAGGGGTTCTTAATGTTGGAGTTTTGATGTTGGAGTTTGATGCTGAAGTCTGAAACTGGAGCCCCATGGAAAGAGACAGAGCTGTTCACCTGATAGTCTACAGCTGACCTTGTGGAGAGAGGCAAAGCCTAGAGAGCCTCATAGTCTACAGCTGACCTTGAGGAGAAAACAGAGGTGCTGAGCCCAGAGGAACCCAGGAAGCCTGAACCCTCACAGATGTCGGCAGCCATCTTGCTCCAACACGTGAAAATAGACTTTGGTGAGGGAAGTAACTTGTGCTTTATGGCCTGATATCTGTGAGCTCCCACCCCAAATAAATACCCTTTATAAAAACAAACCAATTTCTGGAATTTTGCATCAGCACCCCTTTAGCTGACTAATACAAGGACTCAAGAAGATAATGCAGAAAAATGGAAACAAATAAATTAAAAATAAAGTTATTCACGATGCCAAAAGTTGGAAACAACCCAGGTGTCCATCAACAGATGAATGGGTAAACAAACTGCAGTCTATTCACACGATGGAATATTATGCAGCTGTAAGAAGAACTGAAGTCATAAAGTATATGACAACATAGATGAACTTGGAGGACATTAGGTTGAGTGAAGCAAGCCAGACACAAAGGGACAAATACTATATGATTGAGTTACTATGAACCAAATATATTGTGTAACATGTTGTATGATTCGAAAAAATTTTGTAGGTATCTGGTACATTTAATTGAGAAATATATGTTTTTATTCAACTGTGTTTTGTTTATAGTTTTTAAGTGTTTATATTTTCAATTATTAAATGTACAAAATAAAGTTAAAGAAAAAATAAAAAAGATAATGTAGGTCTCAGCAGTGATATTAAAGGGTCAGACAGCTTGAGAGAGATGATGTTTAGTTGGATCTTCTTCCAGCAGCCTTATGCTGGCTTTGCCTGTTGTTTCAAGAAACAAAGATTTGGCCTAGAAATGATTGCTGGGCTCATTGACATTGGGGACACTTCAGAGTCTGGAAACGTTAGCTCCTGATCAGGTAGTAGAACTGGAAAATAAAGTTATACTGACCAACCTGAAGCATTACTGTTTCAAATTCAAGATGATTACTAGAGCCAATGTCTAGAAAAGGGAGACATTGCTCCTTTGGGGCGGGAGACATCATGAGTAGACTCCCCAGAGTCTCTGAGGAACAAACTATATGTTTTCATAAGCAAGACAAGTCTACAAATCATATTAAAACTAAATTGCCACCGTATTTGGTAATATTATTCACTAAGTGCTATTCATGCAAAACCTGTTTCTTCACTCAGTTTGTGTTTGGGGAGTAAGGGGCCAACTGTCTTTGGGCTCATTGAAAATGGTTCAAGTACACTGACCTTTACAAAAATAGAAAAAGCTGACCTTTACAAAAAAAGTCTCTGTATATTACTAATTTGGCTTCTGCTAATTTCTGGACGGTGTAGACAAATAATTTTAAGATGAAAAAATGTTTGTTACAATCCGCTAATATTTTGCCAGGCCTCTTTGACAAGTAACACACAATGGGCCAGCTTGAACCACAAGAATTTATTGTCTTGTGGTTTGGAGGCAGAAGTCCAAAGTCAAGGTATCAGTAGGTCACAGTGTCTCTCTGAGTCTGTAGCGATATGGTGCTGGCTTGCTGCAATCCTTGGGATTCTCCGGTTTGTGTTTCTGCCTCCATCTCATGGTGATGTGCTTCATTCTCTGGTTTCTTCTGACTTTTTGCCTCCACTGACTGTTTTGTCTGAATTTCCTCTGCTTATCAGGATTCCAGGCATGTGCACTAAGACCTGCCCTGGTTCAGTGTGTCCTCATCTAAATAGGATCTTTAATGATCCTGTTCACAAATGAGTCCACACCTTAACTAACAATATCTTCAAAGGTCCTATTTACAAATGATTTCACACCCAGAGGAATGCAGATTGAACTTGAGCATGTCTTTATGGAGGACATGATTCAATCCCCAAATAAGCCTCACTAACGGGTTATGACCCACATTTTGAAAGTACTTATTTAGGAGAATGTTACAGTAAGTCAGATGAGATATGGTAATAGGTATAAATAAAGTAATTGCAGTGTGATGAAAAGCAATAGCTGCAATGATTATTTGGGAAACAGAATCAACATGTTCTTGAAACTGTTTGAAGGGACCAGAGAGTGAGGAGGTTTCTGGCTTGGATAACCTATTGCCATTCACCGAATGGGGAGCACTGGAGGAAGAGCTATCCTGAGAGATAATGGCTTCTGCTTTGGAAACGCTGAGTGTGCGATGCTGAAGCACAACCAGATGGCGATGTCTAGTAAGCAGTTTGACATGTGAGACAGAGTTGGGGAGAGGAATCTGGGCTGGAGGTACACGTTCATCAGCATATAGATGGTGGTTGAAGTCACAGCATTGGACAAGATCACCAAGGGTGGCGCCAGTGCGGCAGCTGGGCCAAGAGTGGAGCCCTGAGGCAGAGGAAAGGCAGAGGGAGAAAAGAAACTGAGAGGCTCCAGAGAAGTGGGAGGTAAAAGAGAGGAGCCTTTGAAAAGCACCTTTTTAAACCTGTTCTCATGGTATCAGGGATTGCCAACAGCACTGAGGCACAGAGACTGGCTGGGAAGAGGGTAGGTATGGCATGATAGTCCCAAAAAAGCTCTAACAGGAATTAGCAGGTAATCCCAGGACAACCTTCTCCTCTGCTGACCTGTTTCCTCCTCTAAGAAATTAGAGAGTTGAGCTGGATGATCTCTAAGGAGTTTAATTGGGAGCAGAGGGTGGAAGGGTGGAGAGTTTAAGAAAATAGGAAGATTAACCCATTAATTTATTTGACAAATGTTTATTGAATTTCTGTGATGTTCAGTTACTGTTTTAGTCACAGGACCATAAAGATGCACCAGATAGACTATGAAAGGTGAAATTCTAATGAGGGAAACAAGCCATAAACAGGTAAACCACTTAAATTATGATGTGTTTTCAGTAACTGAAATGAGCTATGCAGAAAAAGAAAATGAGCAAGAGAGGAAAGAGGGTGATTTGGGCAGACTTTTTTCAGCAAGTAACCTTTGAGCAAAGAGCTGAATGAAATGTGGACACTTCCTTGCAAAGGGCAAGTCAAAAGCCTGCAGCAGGAATGACTTGGCTTACCAGAGAAACAGCAGGAAGAGCAAATGGCTCAAGTAAAGTTAGCAAGAATGAGAGTTGTAAATGATATTAGTGTTATTGGCAGAAGCCAGGTCATGACAGACCTTGGATTCTTTTCTAATTGGGAAGCTGTTGGCGGGTTTTAAACAGGAGAGTGGCTTGATCTGATTAATGTTTTCAAAAGAACATTTTGGTAGCTGTGTAGAACACAGAGTGCAAAAGTAAAAACAGGGAAACTGGGTAGACACCAATGCTTTCAGTAGTCCATGTGAGAGAAGATGAGTGAAGTGACTGAAAGATAGTAATAAGTAGCCTGGCTGAGCATTTACTACATCCATGCTTAAATCTAAGCACTTCACATGTGTTAACATTATTTCCATAAACAATCCTGAAAAATAGGTCCTATTATTATTATCTTCATTTTACAGATGAGAAAACTGAGGCACAAAGTGGTAAATTGTCCAGGATTACACAGCTCCTAAAGTGTTAGACCCAGGATCCAAATGCAAGTAATCTGACTCCAGAGTTTGCCTGCTTAATCTCTGGGCTAAGCAAAATCAGGATATATTTTGATGGTCCAAATGACAACGCTCACTAATGGATTTGATGTTTGGTATGAAGGAAAGAACAAGTTTGAGGGCAACTCCTAGGATTTTAGTGTGAGCAACTGCTTGACAGTTATTAAAATGGAGAGCACCAGGAAGGGGAGAAGGGATTAAGAGTTCGGTTTAGAAGAAGTTAATTCAAGATGCCACATAGGCAGGTATAGACATTCATTAGGTACTCTGAGTCCTTTGATACCTGACAAAAGGCAGCGCTGTTTAAATACAAGGTGGAAGTGATTTAGCATAACATTAGAAAATAAGTCCTCCATAATTAATATCTATCAGCCTTTTCACACATGCTTAAATGCACTTCCCATTTGGGGGATTGAGTGGAATGTTTTGCTATTATAACAACTGAAAACTATCCAACTCAGCCAAGATCCCACTTATATCAGCAGTCAGTCAGTGAACAGATGTTTTTAATAAGAAGCTCTGAGAAAGCCCATCACCTTACACCTGGGGCAGAAGCCCTACACACTTGCAACCCTTAACTTTCTAGGGATTCGAAGAAAGCAAATGCACCCAGCTGACTGTAGGACATTCAAACTTGCCTGCATAACATACAAGATCACAAAATCCCAAACCTGCTCAGACTTACGAAATCCTGCCCCTTTGTCCCCACTGCCCCCAACTTCAATATTTCACTTTCACGTCATTTGACCTCAGATGATCCAACCCCCACTACACAAGTCTCAAATTTAAGATTCATAACAGTAGTTTCCACAAAATATTGACACAAGAATTTAAATGGAAAATAGGATATGCTTAAAATGAAAACAAGTAGTTTACTGTTCAATAAATATTATCACTGCTATTTATATTAAGCTTCTTAGTTCTATAGAGTACTATTTGCTCTCTCCTATGAGCCACAGGAATTCTTCTATCTTTTAAATAAACTTTTCCAAGGATTTTTAAAAAATTCTTTTTTAAGATTCACTCTTTTGGTCCTCCTTGACCAAACCTGCCCTGCTACTACCTGTGCCAAGCCTGATGTTTACTAAGCACTTACTTTGTGCAAGATACTGTGTTGGAAATGCTTTCTATCTTGACTGGTATGATGATTACACAGGTGTATATGTTTTTCAGTACTCATCGAACTATATACTTAAATACCTCCATTTAAAAATATCTTAATTTTTAAAAGATATTAAAATAGATGTCATTTAAATAATTTTCTCCTCCAAAGGCTCATAATCTAAAGAGGGCACAACACTGAACAATAGCAGGCAACATGTAAGTGTCAAATGAGTAACCAAAAAATAAACACTATAGGAATTGTACTATATAGGAAAATTTCACAGAGAAGATGGGACTTGAGTTGAGCATTGGGAGTTCACTGAAATATGGAGAAGACGAAAGAGAGGGGAAAAGGATTCCAGGTAAGGGGCAGATATAAGAATTAAAAGGCATTTCGGGAGATAATGAGTAGACCAGCCTTGCTTTATTTTGAAGAACAATGCAAAGTAATTTTGGAAGGGAGTCAATTTTTTGAGGATCTTTCATTCTAGGATAAGGTGTTTAGAAAGCATTATGTGGACAGCAGGAGCTATGAAAGTGTTCGAGTGTGTGTGTGTGTGTGTTTCAGCTCTCCATGTAGCCACTGCCCTATTTTCAATTCGGTCCAGCCCTTTTGTTGTCTTTACTCTGAGATCTATTTCAGTTCTATCGTCACATTTTCTTACAGACTTGACTTTTCCCTTCCACCTTTAAGCTAGACAGGGACTCACATCAAATGTCCTTCAGCATCATTTGCTATTGCCAAGGTATTTGTGGTGACAGAGAAGGAATAAACCCCTCATTCCTTTTTTTCTTTAACTCTTCTGCTACACTTTGACCTCTCCTTCCTTGAAACACCCTCCTCCCTTGGATTCATTAAATGCATGAATTGGTTCTTTTCTTATTTCTCCACATGACCTTCTCTGTCTCTGTATTAGTCAGTAATAGAACCAACAGGAAATACCTGCAAATAGTATGACATTTTATAAAATTGTCTCATGCGACCATGGGGATGTACAAGTCCAATTACTCAGGCCAGGCTGCAATCCAGAGGCTCCAGTGAAGGTCCTGGATGAGTTCCCAGGAGATGCTGGCTGTCTAAAGTAGAGATGGGAATTCTCTCTCTGAATGCTGAAATCACTTCTCCTTTTAAGGCCTTCAACTGATTGGATGAGACTTATTGCTGATGGCAATCACCTTAGTTGATTGTAGATATAACCAGTCATCTATGCAATCAACTCACTGATGAATCAAGTCCATGAAATGCCCTTGTATTATAATTAGCCAGCCCAGTGCTTCCTTGACCAAACAATTGGGCACCATTACTGGGCAGAGTTGGCATATTAGCCTAACCATCATCACAGTACACTTTTTGTCAACTTGGTAGCCATACACATCACCTTAAATCATACTTAGACTCTAAAATAAAAGATATATATACATATATACATATATATATATCCCTCCAGAAAAGGGTAATTCCTTGGGTAAGTCCTTGGGTAATATTCACTCTTAAATTTGACATCCTTAAATACTATGACATGAAACTAATACATGTCATATGATAAGGGAAAATGTTATGGAAGAAACAAAGATATTCATTTTGTGAACATACACAAACAAACTCATAACAAAAAAAGGAAGAAATCATGACCATTACTAGTCACATGGTCAAAGTTTGTATTTATTTCTACCTTCTTCCACTCCCATTCCATGTTTCCCTTATCCTCAGTGAGCACCTCCAAACTTTCATTCCTGAAGATTCTGGGTCATTGTTAGTCCTGCCTAGATAGGGTTGTTGCAATTTTTTTTTAACTTTATTTATTTTTTTTAAATTTATTGAGGTGAAAGTCACATAGCATAAAATTAACCCTTTTACAGTCAACAATTCAGTGGTATTTAGTACATTCACAACATTGCATGCCCAACAGTATTTTAAAATATCAACTAACAGTATTTAAGACTAAGTAAACATCATTCAGAACATAATTCAAAAAAGGTGTATCACAGGTTAACATCATTTACTAAAGCACCCAGCAGTTTTTAAATGATTCTGTATTATTCTCATATTTTGGGCAATACTTTCTATTTTCCATCTAAAAAAGAAGGCATTTTCAATGTGAATGTTGGCAAAATAAAATGCTCTTTTGTTCTTGAAAAACTCTTTCTTTAAACCTCAGAAGGTAAAAAGTAGCCTTAGAATTGAGTTTGTTTTTCTTTGTTCTTTATATCTTTATAGAACTCAGAATTTTGGCAGTTCTGTTGCCTAGAAACATTGTGGAGTACTTTATACATCCTTAGAGTTGATAAAAGAAAAAGACATAGGATTGTGGGTATGATCCATTCCTCAACTCAGTCAATGGTTGTGCTGTGTTGGCCCACTGTATTCTTTGATATATTTTGTTCATAATTTTGTCATTTAAAAGTGGCTAAACTGAATTTAGTGAATACTGGTACATTATTAAAAAGAATTTGCTACTGGCCTAAGACTCTATATGCCATATTTCACCCCCAAGCAGTTTTTTATGATGAAGTAATAAACTCCTGGATCCACTGACTTTAATCACAGGGCATGGTAGTACTAAGAGATGTCCTAGGGTATCTTCTGTAATAGAGGGAATCTCTTTTTTCCATTGTCCAGGTGTAGTCCTATTTCTCCTTGATAGGATCAATTACCCCAGCCAGTGCAGTAATTCCCTTCTTTGCCTGTTGATTCAGAGGCATGATCAGCCCAAAATGGCCATGTGGCAGTCTTAACTTCCACTTTAGTGAAAAGATTGTTGTGTTCCCTGGTGGAAGTACGCCTCCTTTTGGAACTAAGACCTGTAGACTAGCAGACTTTAAAGCTGCAGGGAGAGGAAGCAAAAATTTTCCTAGTGGATCACTAGGGGTAATAGTTAATACTAGCGTGGGGGAAGCAGCACCATAGAGTGGACAATGTTTTAGAGCACACACTGCCTCTTAGAGAACATTGCCCTAGCGCTGCAAGGTATTGCCACCTAGCTGTTGCCATAACTGAGTCTTCAAAAGGCCATTCCACTGTTCTGTCAATCCAGCTGCTTCTGGACAATGGGGAATATGGACAGACAGTGAATTCCATGAGCATGTGCCCTTTCCTACATTATTTGCTGGAAGAGGGTTCTTTGATCAGAAGCAATGCTGTGTGGAATGCCAAGGTGGTGGATAATACATTCAGTAAGTCCATGGAAGGTAGTTTTGGAAGAAGTACTGCATGCATGAAAGGCAAACTCATGTCCAGATATACCTGCCACCAGGTAGCAGTCTGATCACCTCAGGGAATGGTGCCATATTGGGGGCTGATTGTGGGTCTGTGCTGCTGGCAGACTGGGGACTCAGCAGTGTCTGTAGCCAAGCTGGCCTTGGTAAGGGGAAGTCGATGTTGCTGAGCCCATATAACTTCCAACCCTACCTCCATGGCCACTTTGTTCATGAGCTCTTTGGGCAAGGACAAGAATGTCCGGGGAATAAGGTTGAGTAATAGCCACAGAGTGGGTCATCTTATCCACTTGATTACTAAAATCTTCCTCTGCTGAAGTCACCCTCTAGCAAGTATTCACATGGGACAAAAACATTTTCATGTTTTTAGGTCCACTCAAAAATGTTTATCTACATATCTCCTCCCCAGACCTCTTTGTCACCAATTTTCCAATCATACTCCTTCCAAGTCCCTGATCATCCAGCCAAACCACTGGCAATAGTTCATGCATCAGTGTACAGATGCATCTCTGGCCATTTCTCCTTCCAAGCAAAGTGAACAACCAGGTGTACTACTCAAAGTTCTGCCCACTGAGAGGATTTTCCCTCTCCTACAGAGGTGTCCCAGTAAGGGGCTACAGTACTACAGCTGTTTACTTTCAGGTGGTACCTGCATATCATGTAAAACCATCTGTAAACCAGGTCTGAGTTTTCTCTTCTTCAGTCAAGTCATTGAAAGGAACTCGCCAAGAGGCCAAAGCTGTGGACTGGAAAAAAGAATGTGTCATGGCAGGAGTGGTGACTATGGGTATTTGGGTTATTTCCTCATGTAACTTGTTGATGCCTACAGGACCTGTTTGAGCCCTATCTCATATATACCACTTCTGCTTCATGATGGAGTGCTGCTATGAACACCCAAATTTATGGTTTGGTGGGTCAGACAACACTGAGCTCATGACAGACAACTCAGGTCTCATGGTAATATGGTGGCCCATATTTAAGTGCTCAGTCTCTACTAAGGCCCAGTAGCAGACCAAAAGCTGTTTCTCAAAAGGAGAGTAGTTATTTGCAGAAGATGGCAGGGCTTTGCTCCAAAATCCTAAGGGTCTGTGCTGTGCTTCTCCTATAGGGACCTGCCAAAGGCTCCAGACAGCATCTCTACTTACCACTGACACTTCCAGGCCCATTGGATCTGCTGGGTCATATGGCCCAAGTGGCAGTACAGGTTGCACAGCAGCCTGTACCTGTTGCAGAGCTTCATCGCATTCTGGTCCTCACTCAAAACTCGCAGCTTTTCTGGTCTCATGCTAAATGTGGCAAAGTAGCACACCCAAATGAGGAATGTGTTGTCTTCAAAATCTAAAGAGACCAACTAAGCTTTTGTGCCCTTTTTTTGGTTGTAGGATGGGCTGGACGCAACAGCTCATCCTTCACCTTAGAAGGGATATCGCAACATGCCCCAAACCACTGGACACCTAGAAACTTCACCAAGGTAGAAGGACCATGTATTATTGTTGGATTTTTCTCCCATCTTCTCTCACACAATGCTTTACTGATAAGTCTAGAGTAATTGCTACTTCTTGCTCACTGGGTCCAATCAGCATGATATCATCAATATAGTGGACCAGTATGATGTCTTTCGGGAGGGAGAGATGATCAAGGTCTCTGTGGACAATATTATGACATAGTGCTGGAGAGTTCATATTACATTGCTGGCCTTGCCAGTTGAAATCAAAGTGTGGTGGTGGTCCTTACTAATGGCATACCAGGTACCAGGGCATGTGTTGATTTGCTCAAGCAATGTTACCACATTTGGACCAGCAGCTGCAATTGGAGTCACCACCTGGTTGAATTTATGATAATCTACTGTCATCCTCCAAGATTCATTTGTTTTCTGCAAAGGCCAAATAGGAGAGTTGAATGGGGATTTGGTGGGAATCACCACCCCTGTATCCTTCAAATTCTTGATGATGGCACTGATCTCTGCAATCCTTTCAGGAATCTGGTATTGCTTTCAATTTGCTATTTTGCAAGGTAAGGGGTCAGTTCAAGTGGCTTCCTCTTGGCCTTTCCTACTATAATAGCCCTCACTCCACAAGCCAGGAATCCAATGCAGGGATTCTGCCACTTACTGAGTATGTCTATTTCAATTATCATTCTGGAAATGGGGAAGTAAACACAAAATGGTAAACACAAAATGACCAATCACCTGACCTCCATAAGCCCCTACTCTGACTGGTGGACCACAGTGACATTTTGGATCTCCTGTAATTACTGTCACTTCTGAGCCAGTGTTTTATAATCCCCGAAATGTCTGATCATTTCCTTTTCCCCAATCCAGTTACTCTGGTAAAACGCTGTAGGTCTCTTTGGGGAAAGCTGAGAGGAGATTAACAGTATAAAGTTTTGACAGTGTAAAAGGATCCTTCCCCAAGGGGACCTGGCCTTCCCCTCATTCAGGGGGCTCTGGTTCTGTAAATTGTCTCAAGTCTGAGAATTGATTAAGGGGTCCTGACTCTCTGTTTCTGTAATTCATGTTAGGGTTTTGTTCACTGGTCCTAGAACTCTTCTGCTTATACAGATCAAGTAGGGATTTAGCAGACTGACCATGTATTTCACTTCAAGGTACCCCATGATCTATTAGCCAACACAGTACATCTATGCAACTCTGACTCTTGATTGCTGCTTTCCATTTGCCTTTCATTGTGGTAGCCACACCTACCTTGTCTTTGGCAATTGTTGCTACTTGGCTTCTGCCAGCCTGAGAGTGAATCATCCCCATAGGGGATACTGTAGTTTCATGACAGCAATTCCTACAGTCCTATCTGGCCTACAGAGAAGAGCTATCAAAGAGCTCTTCAGTGGAGATGGAGTTAGTCTCACAAATTTATTTCTCACAGTCCTGGTTAAATGTGTGTCCTCTGGACATTCCTGGGGTGGGTGGGCAGGCCGCAACTGGTAAAACTATTCTAACATTCCAATTGCTCTAAGCCTTTTTATTCTGTCATCTACAATATACCAGGGTAAATTGGGCATCTTGACCTCAGACATCCTAGGCCATCTTTTGGTCCATGTTTCAGCCAGCCACCCAAACAAATTGTTAGAGTCCTTTCTTTCTAATCCCTGGAGCTATAACTTTGAATCCAAATCTCTGCTTAGTGGGCCCATATCAATAAATTCAGCCTGTTGAACTTTATATGCCTTCCACCTATCTCATAACCTTAGTATCCATTCCCACACATATTCCCCTGATTTCTGTCTGTTATCAGTTGGAAAACTCATGCAGTTCTTTTAGAGTATAGTGTACTTCCTCATAGGTTACACTTCGCATTTCACCTTTGGGGGCTTCTTGTGATTTTAGAATAGTTACATATCTGGAAGAGAAGAGGGGTGGTGGGGGTGGGTAAGGAGAAGAATTAGAAAGCTCTTGCAAGCTACTGACCTCAGGCAGTTTCATCTGGTGGGACAGGATTGATCTCTTCAGATGGGGATTGGATGGCGGACTCCTCAGGGCAGGGTGGAGTTTGGATGATGGATTCTTCAGGGCAGGGAGGAGGTGGAGACACCTCCTTATGAGACTGTAGGGATGCACAAGTCCAAATTCCACGGGGCTGGCTGCAAACCAGGGGCTCCAATGAAGGTCCCAGATGAGTTCCCAGGAGATGCTGGCTGTCTGCAGTAGAGATGGGAATTCTCTCTCTGAATGCTGAAATCAATTCTCCTTTTAAGGCCTTCAACTGATTGGATGGGACATCACTCACTGCTGATGGCAATTTCCAAACTTGATTGTATATTAATTAGCCATCTACGCAATTAACTCATTGATAATTAAAGTCCATGAAATGCCTTTGTATTACAATTACCCCAGTGTTTGCTTGACCAGACAACTGGGCACCATTACCTAGCTGAGTTGACATATTAGCCTAACCATCATAATCTGTCACTAGTTTTCTAATCCCCAGCATCCTCAAAGTAAATCATCCCTCAAGCTCTGTCATCCCTCCTTTTCTTTTATCCATGCTTATATTTTCAACTATCTTCTCTGGGCAAGTGGCTCTTCAAATGACAGAGGTTTATTTCTGCTTAGATGCTATTCTAGCAATTCAATCTCAATACAAACCTGTCTTCCTGTCTTCCCTAAGGTAGCCTTTGCTGGTGGTTTCCATGTTTTTTATAATGGCATCATCATTCTCTAAAAATGTACTCCTGAAAATCTTGAAGTAGCCTATAAATCCTTCCCCTTTACATTTCTTGCTACTCTCTTGACTTTTTCAGCCCATAAATAGTTTCTCTCTCATGTTTTCCCCCCATCATAGTTTTCCCATCTTCTCTTCTACCTGCTTAGATTAAGCCCTCATATCATCTTAATGGGCCATTTAAACTCTTCATCCTTCAGGAACCTCACTTGAACTCACCCTATATGCTGTTTCCAAAATGTTTTCTTAAGATATCCATTTATGCTCCTATGCAAATCCTTTCATGGTTCCCATTTGCTTCAAGAAATAAGGCCAAATGCCTTTCTTGGTATTTAAGGCTTTTCTGCTCACTGAATCTAATGTACCTCTTCAGGTTTATAACTCACTGCTCCTTTTTTTTTTTTTTATTATTGCTTTTCTTTTTCTCTCCCCCCTCTCTCCCTGTTGTCTGCTCTCTGTGTCCATATGCTCTGTGTTCTTTGTGTCCACTTCTGTTCTTGTCAGCAGCACCGGGAATCTGTGTCTCTTTTTTGTTGCATCATCTTGCTGCATCAGCTCTCCATGTGTGAGGTGCCACTCCTGGGCAGGCTGTGCTTTTCTTGCACAGGGCAGCTCTCCTTATGGGGAGCACTCCTTGTGTGTGGGGCTCCCCTACGCGGGGAACACCTCTGTGTGGCACGGTACTCCTTGCGTGCATCAGCATTGTGCATGGACCAGCTTACCACAGGGGTCAGGAGGCCCTGGGTTTGAACCCTGGACCTCCCATGTGGTAGGCAGATACTCTATCGATTGAGCCAAATCTGCTTCCCATCACTGCTCCTTTTTAATACCCTGTGATCCAGCCAGACTCAACTACTTACTGCCTCAACATTTCTCATGCTTTCCTGTATGTGTATTTTTGCTGACATTGAAGCAGGCTAGTAAGATAGGGAATCAATAGATGGATCTGGAACCTGGCAGAGTCTGCGTGGACATCAATAACTCCAAGATGGCTGCTGGAAGACCCTCCCCAAGATTCTGCCACCCAGAAGAAGACTTCCTTCCTTCAGACTTCCTTCTGAAGCCAGGAGAAGCCCTGGATATTCCCTAAGGACTTTATCATTGGGCCCTCCTGGAAGAATTGATGGAGAAATAAGCAATCAAAGCAGTGAACAGCTGGAACTCCTCCCCTGCCATTAGCAAAGGGGTGGGATAAATGGAAGTTCAAAAAGCGGTGTCAGGTCTGAGTTTGCTCTCATGTGCTGCTATCTTGCCTCTGGACCTGGACTCCATCTGCCTTCTCCCCCACTTCAATCACCACACAAGTAAAACCTGGGCATTTATAACCTATAATGGGAGACTGTAGCCTGTAAATCAGGCCTCTTTATGAACTTGCAGCCCCTTCCTCTCTACCTGGGACCCCTGCTCTGTTACTTTCTCCCATTTCTCTTCCCTCCCTACCTGAATAAATTACTGGCCTAACTCACCCGGCATGCTCTTGAAGTTCTCATTATAGCCAAGAACCTAAACAAAATCCGGTAACAACACTTTTCCCTATAATTTGCCACTTCATTTGAATCCCCACTCATCCAACTAGGTGCAGCTCAAATTCAAGTCACACCAACCCAAAATGAAGGACAAATGTCTTTGCAAGAGATTGGGTAAGTCTGTATGTGCCATTCATGCCCTAAGCATCTAGTGCAGTTCCTAGAGGAAGCTATGTATTCACAAAGACTGTGAAAATGTTATCTGAATGAAGGTATAATTTCACTGTCTCTAATGGACTGTGAACATCCTTCCTTTTTAAATTAGAGTGGTTGTAAATTTATAGAAAAATCATGCAGAAAGTACAAAGTTCCCATATACCACCCCAAACACACAGTTATCCCTATTACAGGCATACTTTATTTTATTTGTGCTTCAAAATAATGAAGTTTATACCAATTGAAAGTTTGTGGCAACCATGTGTAGAACCAGTCTAATAGTGCCATTTTCCCCATGTGTGTTCACTTTGTATATCTGTGTCACATTTTGGTCATTTTTGCAATATTTCAAAAATTTTCATTATCATACCTTTTCTGGTGATCTGTGATCATTGATGTCATTATTGCAATTGTTTTGTTGTGCTATAACCCACCAGCCATTCCCTGTCCCTCTCTCTCTCTCTCTCTCCTTGAACTTCCCTGTTTCCTGAGACAAAACAATATTGAAATTAGGCCAAGTTAATAACCCTATAATGGCATCTAAGTGTTCAAGTGAAAGTAAGAGTCCCATAACTCACTTGCAATCAAAATCTAGCAATGTCCTACATTATTGTCAAAAGCCAAAATCTAGGCCTCTTGTACCAAATAGGTAGCCAAGATGTGAATGCAAAAGAACACTTTTTGAAGGAAATTAAAAGTGCTACTAAAGTGATTACATAATGATAAGAAAGTGAAACAGACTTATTTCTGGTAAAGAGAAAATTTTAATGGTCTGGATAGAAAATCAAATTAGCCACAGCATTCCATTAAGGCAAAGCCTAAAGCAAAGCAAGATCTTAACTCTCTTCAATTCTATGAAGGCTGAGAGAGATGAAGACACTGCAGAAGAAAAGTTTGAAGCTAACAGAGGTTGGTTCATGAGGTTTAAGAAAAGAAGTTGTTTCCATAACATAAAAGTGCAAGGTAAAGTAGCAAATGCTGGTACAGAAGTGGCAAAAAGTTATCAGCTAAGATAATTGATGAAGATGTCCACACTAAACAACAGTGTATATGATTCAGCTTTATGTTGGAAGAAGATACCTTCTAGAACTATTATAATTAGAGAGGAGAAGGCAATGCCTGACTTTAAAGCTTCAAAGGACAGGCTGACCCTCTTGTTAGAGGCTAATGTAGCTGGTAACTTTAGGTGGAAGCCTGTGTTCATTTACCATCTTGAAAATCCTAGGGCTCTTATGAATAATTGTTGAATCTACTCTGTCTGTGCTCTGTAAATGGAACAACAAAGCCTGGATGACAGCACATCTGTTTACAACATGGTTTACTGAATATTTTAAGCTCACTGCTGAGAACTACTGCTCAGGAAAAAAAAAAAAGATGCTTTTCAAAATATTTGTGGTCTTTGACAATGCACCTGGTCACCCAAGAGTGCTGGTGGAGATGTACGATGAAATTAATGTTGTTTTCACACCTGCTAATACAACATTCACTCTTCAGCTCATGGATTAAGGAAAAATTTCAAGGTTTCAAGTCTTATTATTTAAAAAATACATTTCCATTTCATAAGGCTATGGTTGCCATAGATAATTATTCCATGAAATATCTGAGCAAAGTAAATTTAAAACCTTCTGGAAAGGAGTCACCATTCTAGGTGCCTTTAAGAACATTTGTTATTTATGTAAGAAAGTAAAAATATCAACATTAACAGGAATTTGGAAGAAATTAATTCCAACCCTCATGGATGACTTTGAGGGGTTCAAGACTTCAGTGGACAGATGTGGTGGAAACAGCAAGAAAACTAGACTTAGAAGGGGAGCCTGATGATGTGACTGAATTGTTTCAAACTCATGATAAAACTTAAATGGGTGAGGAGTTGCTTCTTATGGATGAGCAGAGTAAGTAGTTTCTTTAGATGGACACTACTCCTGGTGAAGATGCTGTGAGCATTGTTGAATTGACTACAAAGGATTTAGAGTTGTCCTGGATGGTACTTCAGGGGCAATCACCGGACATTGTAAATCCTCCCAGGGCCCACTGGATGGAATGGGGGAGAGTATGGGCCATGATGTGGACCATTGACCATGAGGTGCAGAGATTCCCAGAGATGTACTTACCGAATGCAATGGATGTGTCATGATGATGGGAGTGAATGTTGCTGGGAGGGGAGTGGTGGGGTGGGGGTGGTGGGGTTGAATGGGACCTCATATATTTTTTTAAATGTAATATTTTTACAAAATCAATAAAAAAATTTAAAAAAAATCAATCAACCAAAAAAAAAAAAAAGGATTTAGAGCATTACATCAACTTAGCTGATAAAGCAGAGGCAGGGTTTGAGAGGACTGACTCCAATTGTGAAAGAATTTTTATTGTGGGTAAAATGCTATCAAGCAGCATGACTTGCTACAGAGAAATCTTTTATGAAATGAAGTCAATTGATGTGCAAACATACTTATTGTCTTATTTTAAATAAATTGCCACAGCCATCTCAACCTTCAGCAATCACCAGCCTGATCAAATGGCAGCCATCAACATCAAGGCAAGACCCTCCACCAGCAAAAAGATTATGGCTCCCGGGAGGCTCAGATGATGGTTGGCATTTTTAACAATAACATACTTTTAAATTAAGGTATGTGCATTGCTTTCTGAATACAGTGCTGTTGCCTACCTAATAAACTATAGTATAGTATAAGCATAACTTTTATATGCACTGAGAAACAACAAAATTCATGTGACTCATTTTATTTGGGATATTCACTTCACTGTGGTCTGGAACAGAAGCAATATCTCTGAGGTATGATTGTACTATTAAAAACATTTTGCATTAGTGTGGCACCACTGTTACAATTGAAATAATATAATTATAATTATATTATTAGCTACAGTCCATAGTTTACATTATGGTTCACTCTTTGTATTGTGCAGTTCTATGAGATTTTTTTGGTGGTAAGTTAAAGAAAGCCTAAAATTTCCTTTTTTTTTTTAATCACTTTTCAGATATTACATTTCACTGGTGTTAATGGCATTCACAGAGTTGTGCCTCCAGCACCATCATCCATTGCAAGAACTTTTTTATCACCCCAAAAAGAAACTATGTAACAATTAAACATGAATTCCCCATTCTGTACCCCCAACTCCTGCCCCTGGTAATCTGTATTCTAATTTCTGACTCTATAATTATTTCATATAAGTAAGAGCATGTAATATTTGTCCTTTTGTGTCTGGCTTATTTCACACAATATAATGACTTCAAAGTTCATTTGCACTGTAGCATACATCTGAACTTATTCTTTTTTATTGAAGAATAATAATCCATTGTATGCATGTAGACAACATTTTGTCTATCCATTCATCTGTTGATGGACACTTTGGTTGCATCTACATTTTGACTATTGTGAATAATGCCATTATGAACATCAGTGTATATATGTTCAAGACCCTGCTTTCAATTCTTTGTGGTATATACTTAAAAGTGGGATTGCTGGGTCATGTGGTAACTCTATATTTATATTTTGAGGAATTGCCAAGCTTTTTCCACAATCGATGCACCATTTTACATTCCCACCAACAGTTTATGATTGTAGCTATCTCTCCACATCTTTTCCAACACTTGTTATTTTCCAGTTTTTAAATAGTAGTCAATCTAGTGGGTGTGAGTTGTGATCTCATTGTAGTTTTGATTTGCATTTCCCTAATGGTTAAAGTTGCCAGGCATCTTTTCATGTATTTATTGGCCAATTGTGTATCTTCTTTGGAGAAATGTTTAGTTAAATTTGTTCCCATTTTTTAACTGGCTTGTTTTTTCTTTTGTTCTATTCATCAATACATTTTCTTCCTGAGGAAGAAATCAGGGAAGCAGATTTGGCTCAATGGATAGAGCATCCAACTATCACATGGGAGGTCCAGGGTTCAAATCCAGGGCCTCCTGACCCATGTGGTGAGCTGGCCCATGGGGAGTGCTGATGTGTGCAGGGAGTGCCGTGCCATGCAGGGGTTTCCCCCCCATAGGGGAGCCCCACACACAAGGAATGCACCCTGTAAGGAGAGCTGCCTAGTGCAAAAAAAGTGCAGCATGCCCAGGAGTGGTGCCGCACACACGGAGAGCTGACACAGCAAGATGACACAACAAAAAGACACAGATTCTGGGTGCCGCTGACAAGAATACAAGTGGACACAGAACAACACACAGAGAATGGACACAGAGAGCAAACAATGGTGGGGGAGATAGGGAAGGAGAGAGAAATAGATAGATAAATAAATAAATAAATAAATAAATAAATAAATAAATAAATAGAAGAAATCAACCCCTTGATTAAAAAGCTGAAGGCTTCTTGACCCTTTCCACTCCAGGTCTCCACAGGAAGAGCCATTGTTAGCAGTGTCACTTGTATGTTTCCATGTCTATTTCTGTGCATTTGTGTGCATACATGAATGCCTACAGAAATATAGATATGCTTCTAAATCATGGATCAATAAATACCCTAATGATGGGAGGTGGATTTGTATCAATTGACAGAGCGTCCGCCTACCATATGGGAGGTCCAAGGTTCAAACCCAAGGCTTCCTGACCTGTGGTGAGCTGGCCCATGTGCAGTGCTGATGTGCACAAGGAGTGCTGTGCCACGCAGGGATGTGGTGTCCCCTGCGTAGGGAAGCCCCACCTGCAAGGAGTGCACCCTGCAAGGAGAGCTGCCCCTCGCGAAAATAAAAGCATAAGGTGCCCAGGAGTGGCACTGCACACACGGAGAGCTGACCCAGCAAGATGACGCAACAAAAAGAGACAGATTCCCGGTGCTGCTGACAAGAATGCAAACAGACACAGAAGAACACACAGCAAATGGACACAGAGAGCAAACAATGGGGGGGGGGGGGGGGGAATAAATAAAAAACAACAACAACAAATAATCTGATAAAAATACTGAATTCTAAATTTAAAAACCACTTGACATATTGATATAAAGTGTTCGTGATCAGTATCATTTTTAAAAATCATTTTATGTCTGTGCATATACCCAACAGTAACATTACATTTATTGAACATTTACTTTGCCAGGTCTCATTAAGTACACCAGGAAAATTATTTAATTATTATAAGCATAAGATAGGTGGTAACATTATCCTCCTCTTAGAGGTGAGGAATCACAGTCCCATCAATATTTGGTAACTCACCTAGAGTCACACTTTCAATCAGAAAATGAAAGAGCTAGGATTCTGACCCAGGAAGTCTGGATCCAGAGCCTTTTACTTAAACAGTCCCCTCTGATGGCCATTATCTATCAGCTGAGACCGGGAACTGTTAACTGTTACATAGTTCAGTGTTGTGACTATATCCTCATGGCTTCTCCTCCAGTGTGATGGTAGGTGCTCCATCCCTAGTCTCAGGCCTCCCTAACTGCTGGTATTGATACTTACCAGAATACTCAGTTAACTAAGATGAGAAGGAGGGGAAGTGGACTTGGCCCAGTGGTTAGGGCGTCCGTCTACCACATGGGAGGTCCGCGGTTCAAACCCCGGGCCTCCTTGACCCTGTGGAGCTGGTCCATGTGCAGTGCTGATGCACGCAAGGAGTGCCCTGCCACGCAAGGGTGTCCCTGTGTAGGGGAGCCCCATGCACAAGAAGTGTGCCCCTTAAGGAGAGCCACCCAGTGCGAAAGAAAGTGCATCCTGCCCAGGAATGGTGCCATACACACGGAGAGTTGATGCAGCAAGATGACGCAACAAAAAGAAACACAGATTCCCGAGCCACTGACAACAACAGAAGCCAATTAAGAAGAACACGCAGCAAATGGACACAGAGAACAGACAACTGGGGGGGAAAGGTGAGAGAGATAAAATTAAAAAAAAAAACATATTAAAAAAGGGTGAGAAGGAGAGAATGGATACTGAAACTAGGTAACTGCTTGTTTAACTCATCCTTCCCACCTGTGTAAGCTCAATGAGAAAAGGACCAAGTCACTCACTACCATATCCCCCTTGCCTACCTCACAGTAGGCAACAAACATGTTGAGATGAATTGTATGCAGATGACCAGGGAGCTCCTGAGTCAGTCTGTTCCCCATTCTAACAATTGGGAACTAGATGTAAAAGCGGGGAGGACGGGGGCAGCGGGAGGTGGGAAGAGAAAAGGCCAAGCAGACTGTGTCTTTATTCTTTTTTATTTTTTTTCTTATTTTTATCAAATGACTGCATATGGTAGAAAGATAAAATAGAAGGGTTTATAATGAAAAGCAGCAATTCCCTGCCCCACTTCTCTCTACCACCAGTTCCTTTCCTAGGGGCAAACACTAGAATTTTTTCTATTTTTAGTACTTCTGGTGGTTAGTGCCATATCTTTAGATAATATGTCTACAGTGTTAACTTCTTAATGACCTTTAGACGTTATCATTATCTCCCCACAAAGAATTTGAGGATTTATGAGTCTGTTATGTAAAATATAAATATGTGGTTGGCCCAGTGTGGTGAAAAGTAACTACTTCTTGCCTAAGGACTGCCAGAGTTCCCTGTGCCTAGTTCTGTTAAAGCATTCACCGCACCATTTGAAATCATCGATTTCCCTGGTGGTTCCCTTATGAGAAGCTGAGCGATTTGAGAACAAGTCCTCTCCATCAATCTTGTGTCCCCCAGACATATTACAGGGCCTTCCAGGTAGCAGATGGGCTCATTACAACCATTTATTGAGTGAATCAGTTAATGAGTGACTCCTCCTTATAAATAGTTATTGAAAGCTGATGAATCATAAAATAAGGGATGATGTTAAAGAACAACCACAAAAGAACAACTGTTTTCAAGATTGACTGCCAAAATCTTCTTGCCACTTCAAATAGTCAAAAGTTGATACGGTCATATATTTTCTGCACCAAGCATGGATCACCCGCCTCCCCTGTGAAGAGGAAATAGTCTCATTATTCTAAATAAGTAATAATATAAGCTGTGTAAACATTAGAGTTGTCATTATTGCTATAAAGTCATGGCTGGTGCATTATTTTACTGATTACTTAAATTAACTGATCTTTCTGAAGAAAAGTTGGACATTGGAGTCAAGAAATTCATTCCAACGTCAACAAATATTCAAAACAATTTAATTTTAATGACCTTATCTTTATTATATTCTATATAGTCTGGAATCAGAACCTAAAAACTTGTGCCCAGGGCAACCACTAGCTATTTTAGAAAGTACTTGTAATTTCCTCTCCACATTGGATCATACCCTTTTTTTTCTATCTCAGCAAATGGTGTGTTCATTAACTAAGCAACCCAAGCCAACACTTGTTTTCTTGACTTGTCCCCTGTCCTCTATATGGACTCAGTGACCAACTTCTGTTACTTCTATTTCCAAACATCCCTCATCTGTTTCCTCCTTCTGTTCTCCCCTCCACCCCCGTAACTTTCTTAATTCAGAAATGCTGTTAGCATCTTTTTCCAAAGTCTTTGCAATAGACTTTTGTTTTATTCTTCCTCCCTACCCAACAATCCCTCTGCCACATGCCACCAACTGGTCTTTCTCAAACTAAAATCATTATGATATTTCTTTTGTTTTTTTTTTAAAGATTTATTTTTATTTATTTAATTCCCCTCCCCTGGTTGTCTGTTTTCTGTGTCTTTTTTGCTGCGTCTTGTTTCTTTGTCCGCTTCTGTTGTCGTCAGCGGTATGGGAAGTGTGGGTGGCGCCATTCCTCGGCAGCTGCTCCCTCCTTCACGCTGGGCGGCTCTCACTATGGGTGCACTCCTTGCGCGTGGGGCTCTGCGACGGCTTGCTCGGTCGGTAGAGGTGGAGTCTGGCTGCGGACGAGGGGTCGGTCCAGCTCTGGACGAGGGGTCGGTCCCACTTGGGACGAAGGGTCGGTCCCACTTGGGACGAGGGGTCGGTCCGGCAGCAGACGAGGGATCGGTCTCACAAGGGGTTGCGCGGTTCGGCTGACGGGGTCGCCCGGCGAAGCCGGTGACGAAGGGGTCACCCGGAGAAGCAGGCGACGAACTGGGGACAAGGGAGGCCAGGCCCTTGTCGGGGGCTCTCAGGACTGGAGGGCGCACGGCAGAAAAACTACCGCGGAGACAAGGTAAACACGCAAGTCCAACTTTATTGAGGGAGAGGCAACAGTTTTATAGGGGCTGGGGAAGGCTGATTGGTCGAAGCCACGCCCTGTTCTGATTGGCTGCCAGCGAAAGGTCAGTGGGCGGTACTGGACCGGGGAGGGGTGGTGATTAGGGATTGGCTGTCGCTGTTGCTGGGGGAAGGGGCAGGGTTTAGGGATTGGTGGCTGCTGTTGCTGGGGTGGAGGGCAGACTTGAGTTTCCCGCCCACGCCTGGCTGTTGCTGCTGTCGGGGGAGGGGAAAAGGGCGGGCTGGATTTCTCCGCCCACACCTGGCTGTTGCTGCTGTCGGGGGAGGGGAAAAGGGCAGACTGGAATTTTCCGCCCTGCGCCTGCGCAGGGAGAAAGAAGAAGAAGGGTGCTGCCCCACAGGCATCGGGTGGCGCCATCCGGGAGGAGGGGCGGCCGCGGAAGCATGGCTGCCGAGAAGGGGAGACCCGAGGGCACTCTGCGCCCATGCCGAGCTCCCTTCAGGGGTGGCGGTGAGTCCGACCAGCCACCCTATTATGGGGGCAGCGGCTTGGCCTACCGCGGCTGCTCCCCCGCCAGGCCAGCAAACCACACTTCAGCCCGACTGGTGACCGCAGGGCTTCCCTACGCGGGGGACACCCCTGTGTGGCAGGGCACTCCTTGCGCGCATCAGCACTGCGCATGGGCCAGCTCCACACGGGTCAAGGAGACACAGGGCTTGAACCGCGGGCCTCCCATGTGGTAGACGGACGCCCTAACCACTGGGCCAAAGTCTGTTTCCCTATGATATTTCTTAAATGTGCCAGGTTGTTTGATTTCAAGAGTTCCCTTAACATGTAATGCCTTCCCCTTCCTTTCCTCTCCTTGGTATAAGCTATCCTAAAAGCTTAAAATTAGTTTGAATATTCCTCTTGATTTGTCCAGGACAATTACAATTTAACTGGTTTCCTAAGCATATTTATTGATAGCAACTCTTTGGTCATTCTCAAAAGTTTTTTCAGATTGCACAATAAGTTACACAAAGTTACCCTACTTAAAATCGTCTTCTGTCACCCCTGCCATAGCTCCTATAGCTAAAAAAAAAAGGAGGATCAGGTGAAGATGATGCTAGAAGTCAGGGCAAGCAGTAAGATGTATCTCTGGCAAGCATACCTAGGGGTTGTTTCTAATTCTAGGAAATCCAGGTCTGTCAACTCACATGGAAATATACATTGTTAAATTCACTACTATAGAAAGTAATCAGGAAGCAGACTTGGCCCAATGGATAGGGCATCTGCCTACCATACGGGAAGTCCACAGTTCAAACCCCGGGCCTCCTTGACCTGTGTGAAGCTGGCCCATGCGCAGTGCTGATGTGTGCAAGGAGTGCCGTGCCACGCAGGGGTGGTCCCCTGCATAGGGGAGCCCCCCGTGCAAGGAGTGCACCCCATAAGGAGAGCCACCCAGTGCAAAAGAAAGTGCAGCCTGCCCAAGAATGGTGCCACACACACAGAGAACTGACACAATAAGATGACACAACAAAAAGAAACACAGATTCCCGGTGCTGCTGATAAGGATAGACATGAACACAGAAGAACACAGTGAATGGACACAGAGAGCAGATGACTGGGGAGGGGGGGAAGGGAGAGAAATAAATTAAAAAATAAATCTTAAAAAAAAAAGCAATTATTGGGAAATGGATGTGGCTCAACTGATAGAGGGTCCGCCTACCATATGGGAGGTCCAGAGTTCAAACCCAGGGCCTCCTGGCCCATGTGGTGACCTGGCCCACATGCAGTGCTGCCGTGCACAAGGAATACCATGCCACGCAGAGGTGTTCCCTGTGTAGGGGAACCCCACGCACAAGGATTGTGCCCCACAAGGAGAGCTGCCCCGTGGGGAACAAAGCGCAGCCCACCCAGGAGTGGTGCCGCACACACGGAGAGCTGATGCAGCGAGATGAACACAACAAAAAGGGACACAGATTCCTGGTGCTGCCGAGAATGCAAGCGGATGCAGAAGAACACACAGTGAATGGACCCAAGAGAGCAGACAATGGGGGGTGGGGTGGGGCAGGAGGAAGGGGAAGAGAAATAAATAAAATAAATCTTTTAAAAAAAGAAAGTAATCATTTACATTGTCCTAAAACATCAGTGTATAACTCCATGAAAGCTAAACCATCCCTTCCAAGATTCCTTAGAAAGTAAAAATATTATTTGAATAAAGTCTTTCTCAGAGAAAAAGGAAAAAAAAATCTTTTTGGGAACTGTGATTTTTATCAACGATGTAATCAGGTGTTTTTTTAAAATGTTACAATTTTGGGAAAATAACAAACACTAAGCTTTGATTCTTTAAAGCCACTATGTAACTATGATTTAGTTAAAATGTAACTTAACTTTTTTTTTTTTTGCTTTGAATCAGGTTTTCTCTGTTTTTTTTTCTGATAAAAGAGGATATGGAATTTTAAACTTGATGAACATCAACAAAAAATGGATCCACCCATCTCACACCTACCCATAATGGAAAGAGAGCACAAAACCAAGATTAGTGTTTCTACAAAAGCAGATTGATTTGTCAAATAAAGAACATTTCCTGGACTTGATCACTTCAGATTCTTTCAAAAGTACAAAATGTTGTTTCCATTTCATATGATCTGTGTTCCGTTTGTCCTTTCTGGCAGTGGCCCGCCTACAATCCAGCCTGCCCTCGGCCTCAGTTGTCACGTGGTCTGTTCCTCTCCCTCTCCACAATCCTGTCCAGTTCTCCCTCTTCTTAGAAAGATGCCAGGCAAATTGGGTTAGGACCCACCTTAACCCAGACTGGCTTCATCTTCATTAATAACAGCTTTGGAGATCCTAGTTCCAAATAAGGTCCCATTTACAGGACCTGGCTTAGGAATTAAGCAGGGCTCTTCTGGGAGATACCATTCAACCCATAGCACTTAACTGCCATGACAGGATTATCTCAGGTCTTAAAGTGTTTTCTCTGAACGCAGCTGCTGTAGTTGGTTATAAGGTATTTGGAAGTCCCTACACATAACCGTGGCACATGCACAAATGAGGGAGGGAACTGACATTCAGAAATAGGTTTTATCTTCAATTACCCAACCATGCTTTAATTTCACACTGGATGAAAAATTAGAATTCCAGTTTTCTAGTTGAAACTAGATGGAGGTAAGGATGCCAGAGATCTTAAAATGACTAGGATTTCTTTTGGATACAAACAATTTTTAGTGATCACTAAGGGGGTAGAAAAAGAAGATATTTTATCATAGAAAGTCATGTATTCACCGTCAAAATAGCTTATTAAATAAAACTTGTTTTAAACTGCAAATATGAAAAGCGTACTAAAAAAAGACCTAATATCCATGTTGGTCCCATTCTCAAAGAATTTGGCGGATGTAATAAAGTAAGGTAAGCTACAGTGCCCTTGACAACACTGAAGAACTACAATGAATGGCCACAAAGTGTCTTATATTCTGTTTTCCACTTTCTGGAATCTCCTATTTAACTGGAATTCTGTTTTATACTAGGAATCCTAACTAGCTAGGATTTCCCCTTTGCCCTTTGTATAGTTTTCTATGGCTGCTGTAACAAATTATCACAAGCGTATGACTTAAAAACACCAGTTCATTGTCTTATAGTTCTGGAGGTCAGAGGTACAAAATTTGCTGTTAGGGGCAAAAATCAAGGTGTCAGCAGGACTAGTTCCTTCTGGAGACTCTAGGAGGAGAATCTGTTTTCTGCCTTTTCTTGCATTCCTTGGCTTATGACCCCTTCCTCGTGTCACTCCATCCTTGTGCTTTAGGTGTCATATATTCTTCTACTAATGTTGATCCTCCTGCCTCCCTCTTTTAAGGACTTGTGTGATTACTTTGCCCCACCTGGATAATGCAGGTTAATCCCTACATCTCAAGATCCTTAACTCAATGACACCTGCAAAGTCCTCTCTGCCACATAAGGCATTGTATTCAGAGCTTTGGAGGATTAGAATGTGAGTGTCCACAGAGGCCCATTATTTAGCCAACCAGTCCCTTATGGACTTAACTATTTTTCATCCTATTGCATTATATGTCTGTACATTTATTTATCTTTTGCCACAGGGTGTTATAGCAAACAACATGGTTTGGATTGGTTTAATATCATCCACTCTAAATAAGGCACACTGCCTTTTTTTGACTCCTCAAATGCGTAAGGCTTACAGGAGGCAGGGCCCAGATTATCCAAGATTATTGCTACAAAAGCTCAAGGGGCCAGACCCTCTCTCTGCTTGAGTTCTATTCTGTCACCATGGTTCCATGGTCCTGGCTCAGCCCACCTGGGCTCCAGTTCCATGTTAGAGACCATCGGGCAGGAGTCTCAGGAAGAGAGTATCAGTAAGGGTCAGTGGCAGTGACTGTACAGCTCCTACAGCATGACCTTGGCTGGGTTTCCCGCGGCTTAACGTCTCTTGGTTCCTGCCATTTGTTTCTGAACCCGAACTTCCAGTGTCCCCTCTAAGAGCCTGATAGTTTTCAAATGAATTTCTTTTATGTTTAATTTAGTTAGAGTTTCTGTTGCTTGCACCAGAAAAACCCTCCTTGATATCGTGTTCCTTTTTATACAGATTAACTGTAGCCCAGGGATCTCTTCGTAATTTATGTGTCACTAATTAAGCAAAAAAAATAAAAAACAGTAAGAGAGGAAATATGTGTTAATCCAACCTCTTAACCCCATGTATAGCTAGAGTCTATATAATGATAAGTGGTTTTTTAATGTTGGCCCTGAGACACATATTGTCGTTTTTTTTTTTAAGATTTATTTATTTTTATTTCTCTCCCCTTCTACCCCCTCCGTTGTCTGCTTTCTGGGTCCATTTGCTATGCGTTCTTCTGTGTCCGCTTATATTCTTATCAGTGGCACTGGGAATCTGTGTCTCTTTTTGTTGCATCATCTTGCTGTGCCAGCTCTCCGTGTGTGCGGTGACTCTCCTGGGAAGGCTGAGCTTTTATTTTTGTGCGGGGTGGCTCTTCTTGCAGGGCACACTCCTTGTGCATGGGGCTCCACTACGAGGGGGACACCCCTGCGTGGCACGGCACTCCTTGAGCGCGTCAGCACTGCACGTGGGCCAGCTCCACACGGGTCAGGAGGCCCTGGGTTTGAACCCTGGACCTCCCATGTGGTAGGCAGATGCCCTATGCATTGAGCCAAATCCACTTCCCCACATTGTCTTTTGATGATCACAGAATGACTAGTGTTTTCTTTAGTTTATCAACTGATTGTGCTGGATATGGACTTAACTCTCAAACAATAAAAATATTTGATCAACTAGAATGCTCGAGCCTTTAACCACCAGATAAAGAGAAATATAGTTAATCATTCTGTCCAATTTGCCACAAATGGGTTTTCCTAATTCAAAAGCCTTGGGTATTGCAGGAAATTTTGAGAAAGCAACGTATTGAAAATATGTTCATTATTCAAGCGAACCCAGTGCTTGTGTTTAACCTCCTCAGTGAGTAGTATTTTATCCATAACACTTACTGAAGGCCTGCTCCTGTAGTAGGGGCTTGGTACAAAGTTGAGTAAAACGCCTGGCTCCTTGTACAATGCCCGGCAGTAGCAAGAGGCACTCAACGAACGCTGTTTTGAATTAATGACATAACCCGTGCCTCTAAGGAGCCTTCTACCCTGTGAGAAAGATCCCTAATCGCGGCATGCCATGCTATGTCAGTGCCCAGAATAGTTACTTTGAATGAGAGTGGGCGTGGAGAGAAACTGCTGGCATGTTTTAGATGCCTTCGTGGGTTCCTATCATGGTGTCAAGGTCACACTGTTCTTTCCAATGACACCTCCTGGCTCTATCAGAATTGTCAGTCGAGCCTCTCCTTCTAGACCCTCGTAGTTAAGCTTGTGACACTGTGTTTGAATGCCTATTAATAGGCCTAGCCAGTTCCTTGGCAGATTGCATCTTAGCATCAAACAGCCACAATCCCCAGCAATGACTTCTTGGCACAAAGCCAGTCCTCAAGCATCAAAGCCATATTCCCTGCAAATCAGCTCCTCGTGATGATAAATTAGAGCATCAGGATTCCAGACCAATTAGTCCACGGGGAAAAGCGTGCTCTTCAAGGGCGCACTGGGCATTATGTAAAAAACAGTGGCATTGTCGATTCTGCCCCGAAATGTCAACCATGGACTCACCAAGCCCATGACAGCATAACCACAACAGGGTGGGCCACTTGGGTCCCCCACGTTACACCAACTTGCAAAGATTCAAGAAAATACGTGTTTAGGAACATTTTTTAAAGTTTCTGGCTTGAGTGCGCACCAGAAAACCTTCTCAATCCTGCTTGTCTGGAGCTGTATAAGGGAGAAGTAGCCTGAGTGTTTATATTCAGATCGCAACACTCGAATTTACTATGTATTCTTAGGCAAACAATTCTCTCAGCCTCATTAGCTGTAAAACGGAGACATTAAGATCTACCTAAGTCGATTTTTTGGATAGCAGTAGCATGTCAAGAACCCGATAAATGGTAGTTACCATTATTTGAACTATAGGTCAGTCACTATACTAAGCACTTTATAAACATTATTTTAAGGCTCCAAACAACCCTATTAAGTAGTTTTTTGTTTTTGTTTTTGGTGATGGTGGTGGTGATTTTTTTCGTTTTATTTTGTTTTACGAAATTTATTCTGGGTAATGCTCCAAAACGGCCTCCTAGTTGTCAAACCTAATGGAATCCTTTCAGTCTTCTCTATGGCATTTGACTCTTCGTTCTTTCCTGGTTACCAACTTTGTACCTACCCCTTCCATTCTGGTAATACTCAGAGCACATCTTTAGCCCTTCTCCTGCCCTGCCTGCCCTCCCTGGGTGTCCTCTGTTGTTTTTAAGTCCTCAGCTACTACCTCTCTGCTGATGACCCACACATTTGGCACCTCAAATGCCACCCGAGCCAAACTGAAGGCATCCTCTTTCCCACATTCTGTTCTTCCCCCTGTGTTCTATACCTCAGTGAGGGCAGAACCACATACCCAGCAAGTAAGATTTATACCTGCAAACCATTTTATATCTCTCTATTGCCACCAACTTAATTATATATTCACTTTCCTTTCTCTCCAACACATTCTACAGGCTGCATTCAGAATTCAGGTTCTCATCCTTTTCGACCTATTATAGTCTGAGTCTCACACTCCTTAAAAATATCCTGATCCTGCTATTGGAACGGTCTTTCCCAAAAAGCCTATCTGGGAAGTGGATGTGGCTCAGGTGACTGGGCTCCCACCTACCACATGGGAGGTCACTGGTTCAGATCCCAGTGCCTCCTAAAGAAGATCATGAGCTGGTGCGATGGGCAGTCATGGCAAACTGAAACAACAAGAGACACAAAATCGAAGCATAATGAAAGACATAACAAAAGCAGGCAGCAGAGGTTCCCAGCACCTCCTAAAGAGGACAGCAAGCCGATGCAGTAGGATGATGCAACAAGAGATGTGGGGAGAAAAACTTGATGAGAGACACAACAGAGCAGGGAGTGGAGGTGGCTTAAGTGGTTAGGCACCTCCCTCCCACATCAGAGATCCCGGGTTTGGCTCCTGGTGCCTCCTAAAGAAACAAGGAAGACAAACAGACACAACAAGTGCTAACAAGGAGGGGATGGGTAGAAATCAGTAAGTAAATAAAATCTTTTAAAAAAATTAAAAAGCCTACCTAAGTATGTAATTTTATGGTGAAGCAAGTATTTTTACCTCCAATGATAGACGAGTAAACTGAGATTAATTGCCCCCTATCCCCAGGTAATGAGAGAAAGTGGATTCAAATGCAAGACTTGCGGATTCCAGTGGCCAAGCTCTTAGCCACTCGCATGCCTCTCTCTGAAGCCATCAGAGTCCTCCTATTTGCTGCCTGTGCTCCTGTCTGTTGCTCCCTTTGCCTTGCAATTGACCTCACCAGCGCAGGAAAGTCCACATCACTGTTCTTGCCTGGTACCTTTGAAGACGACCCCTCTTGTCCGTTCCTAGTGGACGACTCCAGCATTTGCCACACCTTTGTAAACAAACGGTCTCCCTCAACCCAACAATAAGGCCACCAAACAAGGTTGCGTTTTGCTTAGTTTTCCTGCCAACATCCAACAAGCTTCTCTGAAGCAGGCCCTACCCAGGAGGTTGGATTCCTTCCATCCAAAATATTACCCAGGACATTAAAGAGCTGGTCTTTCCCCTGCTTTTTAACTTTTTTATTCTGAAAATACTTTTAAACCTAAGGGAAATTACAAAAATAATACAAACGCCATACAGTACACTCTGACAAACCCCTAACCCCCCAGATGTCCAGAACCACCTTTTTTTTTTTTTTTTTTTTTACATTTTGCCACATTTTCTGTATTATTCCATCATCAGGCTACCTGTCTATTTATCTATCACTCCATTTTTGGAACACTTGAGTCTAGGTTGTGTACATTATGCTCCCTGAACACTTAATACTACCATGAGCATTTCCTAAGAGCAAGGATATTCACTCAAATGTAGCCACCTTAAGTGCAGTTACCAGGGTCAAGAAATTTAGCATTGATACATTAATGCTAATAATGAAACTTCACTCCTCCCTTGCTAGATCCCTTCTTAGATCATGTACGACATATAATTATCATTGTCTCTTTTGTTGCTCTTTTTTTTTTATGAGAACATAAATACAACATAAACTTTTCTGTTATAACCACTCCCAAGCACACAATTCAATAGGATTACTCACATTCAAATATTGCAGTGCCCTCACCACCTTCCACTACCAAAACCTTCCCTTCTCCCTAAACAGCTCCTGGCTACCCGTGCTTTAATTTCTGTCTCCATGAGCATGTGCATTCTCTGATACTTTCTTTACAGGTACCATGGGAGATAAATTTAGCATCCTTAAGCTATAACAATGTTGTTTGCTTTGAAGACAATTTAACTTCAATAGTATACATACACTGTGACTACACTCTTCCACCCCCCACCTTTATGTAGTTCTTGTCACAAATCATAAGTTTATCCATTATGACTCCAAAACCAATTCTTTTTCAATGCATTGTGTGCATTTGCCTGTTAAAATCTGTTGGAAGCAAAAAGAGGAGCTACAAACCAAAACTACCCTCAGGATTTTTATTTCTTCATGTGGCTTCAATCTATTTTCTTTCCATTTCTTATGGAACTCTCTTTAGCATCTTGTGGGGCTAGTCTAGTGGTGACACAATCCCTCAGCTTTTGTTTATCTGGAAATGTCTTAATCATGCCCTTAACTTTGGAAGATAGTTGGCAAGACACAGAATTCTTGGTTTGGAATGTTTTACCTTAAATATGTCCTCCCACTCCCTTCTTGCCACCATGATTTCCGATTAGAAATCAGCACATAATCTTTTTTTAAAAAATTTATTTCTCTTCCCTCCCCGTTGCTGCTCTCTCTGTCCATTCGCTCTGTGTTCTTCTGTGTCTACTTGCATTCTTGGCAGCACTGGGAATCTGTGTCTCTTTCTGTTGCGTCATCTTGATGCATCAGCTCTCTGTGTGTGCGATGCCACTCCTGGGTGGGCTGTGCTTTTTTCGCGCTGGGTGGCTCTCCTTGCGGGGTGCAATCCTTGCGCGTGGGGCTCCCCTACATGGGGGACACCCTTGCGTGGCATGGCACTCCTTGCGTGTGGTAGCACTGCATTTGGGCCAGCTCACCACATGGGTCAGGAAGTCCTGGGTTTGAACCCTGGACCTCCTATATGGTAGGCAGACGCTCTACCTGTTGAGCCACATTTGCTTCCCGGCACTTAATCTTATTGAGGCTCCCTGGTATATGACACATTGCTTCATTGCTTCTGTCTTGTGGTATTCAGAATTCTCACTTCATATTTATCATTCAAGAGTCTGATTATAATACTAGGGTATATTATATATTTTAATATCAATATATAGTGATATTTAATATCAATAACCTGTGGCATGGGTCTATTTGGGTTTCTCTGGTTTGGAATTCATTGAGCATCTTTTTGTGTTTATTTACCCCTTGAGTTTCCCCTGATCAAGATTCAAATCCCAGGAGAATCAGCCTGGCCTGGCCTGGCGTGGGTCCCGGGCATAGAGCTTGGCCAAGGGAACTGGGCCACTTGATTGGCAGTCCTGGCATGTGGAACTGTGGAGTGGTAGTTTTCCAAAGGAAAAGGGGTACTAGTACCAAGAGAAGGGAGAAGAGATTTTAAGCAGACAGAAAGAACAGATTCTACCACAAAAGTCTTTGGGACATTTTATGACTTATTAAGATGTTGGAAACTGTACATTTTCTTCCTTAAAACTAATTTATTTTCCAGAATTTGGACACTGGGACATTAAGACTATTCCATGAACTTAGGATTGAAAAGAGGGCAAGAAGTGATTCTACTATGTGCTCTGAGCATTTATTTAGGGGCCTTATGTGGGGTGCTTGGTGGAGTGAGGAGAGACAGCATTTTCCGAGCTCGATCATCCATGCTTGCTGCAAAATGAGAGGGGACTTTTATAACACAGGTCTATGGGCAGTTGGGGAAGCCTTGCCTTTTAACTAGGAATGGAATGTTGCTTAGACTGGAAGGTGTGGGGTAGTAAATGCAAAATCGTATATACCAAAGTATATATATATCTTAAATAATTGAAGTAGGTACTTAACTGATATTTGTATATTGATGTACATAGATATATTATTCATATAACTGAAAGGTGGAAGTCATCCAAATGTCCATTGGCACCTGAAAGGATTAACAAAATGTGGTATATAACTACAAAGAAATATTAGTCAGCTTTAATAGAATGAAATTCTGAAATGGGTGAACCATCATGTTGAATGAAATGTCAGACACAATGGACAGATATTGTATAGCTGTACTTACATGAAATAACTAGAATTTGCAAATTTATAGAGGAAGAAAGTAAGTACAGGTTGCCAGAGGAATGGAGGAAGGGAAATGAGAAGTTAATGAATAATGAGTGCAGGGTTTCCGTTTGGGATGATGGAAAAATTTTGGTAATGAATGGTGGATGGTAGCAAAACATGGTGAATGGGATTAATCTCAATGATTAGTATGCTTGGGAGTGGTGGAGACAGGAAATCTTAAGTTGTATGCATGTTTTCACATTTTAAAAAAGAGAGAGAGAAAGAGGTTAAAGAGCCATGCATAATCCTGGATTCGATCTAACTGAAGGAGAAATGCCCCCAAAGCCACTAATGGGACAATCAAAAAACCTGTAATATGGGCTGTATGCTTTATATCAACGTTAAATTTCTTGAGCTTGATAATTGTACCTAATGAGATTACATAAATGAATATCCTTGTTCTTAAATAATATACATGGAAGTATTAAGTGTTCTAAGAGCATGATGTAGACAACCAATTCTCAAACATTTAGGAAGATAGATAGATAGGCACTTACACATAGATGGATACAGAATGTTATAAAAATCTGGCAATATGTTAAAGTTGGTAAATCTGGGTATCTAGATAGGTGTTTATTGGAGTTCTCTGTATTTGTTTTATATTATTTTTGAAACTGTCCTGTAAGTTTGAAATTATTAGAAAATAAAAAGTTCAACAACAAAAAAAATGTGAAGAGAAAGAAGAGCAGGGAAAGAAATGGAGAACTTAGGAAGGAGTCTTAGAGGCCTTGTTAAATATTTTGGACTTGATTCAAAGACAACAAAAAGTCTTTGATGCATTTGCAAGGAAGTACATTGTGTTTTTAAAGCTCCTTCCTGGCTCCTGAGTGGAGAATGGACTGGAGATGAAGAAGAGTGGAAAATGAGGAGGCCATTGCAATAATCCAGTGGGACTGAGTGGAGCTGTGTTTTGGTAAGAATTGACAGAACTTGTTGAAGAATTGTATCTGTGTGTAAAGGAAAGAGACAAAGAGACAATAGAGGTTGACCTTTAGCTTTCTGAGTGACTTGTTTGAGGTGATATCATTTATTGAGAACTGGAAGGTGGGAGGGAGTGGAGGTGACTCCAAAACATAGCGGTTATTTTTAGAAAGGGAAATCTTGAGTTCCATTGAGGTTGTGTTGTCTGAGACCTCTGAGAACTTTCAAATGGAGATCCTAAGTAGTTTAGTTTTTGTTTGTTTAGGTACTGTGGCAATAGAAATAACTCCCTAAAAGCCACAGGTTTTCAAAAGTGACTTTTCCTAATTTGGGGTTTTAACTTTTCATTTGCATAACTGAATGGCTCACTCAGATGATTTTTCAAGAACAAAACAATAACCTGACTCAAAAATGGATTCAAGTGTCACATTCTCCAGAAAACTGCTTGCAGTTTTGAAATGAGTTTTTCCAACTCCATTTCCATCCCCACAGACGTTGCAAAGATCTCTAGGCCAAGCTTCAGACAGCTCCAGCTCACTGGCCAAGTTCTTCTCCTCTAGTAGTCTTTGCAGGAAAGAAGCCTCTCCGCAGCTGAGGGCTTAGGAAGGCAAGCTCAGCTGGAGATGCAGAGCCACACTTTGATCACAGGACTTACTATGCCACATGGTGCAGATTTGTTCATTTCTCAGACTTCCCTGACCGTGAACATGTTAAGGACTGGAGTTTGATTTTATATCTTTTACATTAGCATATACTCAGTGCTAGGTATTTGTGTATTGCATTAATATGTAAATAAATCACCCTTAATGTCATAACACCTATAGCTCAAAAGCATAGAATTATAGAAGTGAAGGAAAATGGGAAAGGCCAGGGAGAAAGCTAACTTTGAGCCATTGGGTTTTTCAGTTAGGGATCCTATGTTGACTTACCTCATACCAAGTCAATGTGCAAATGGAATGAAGCAACCAGTTGTTTTATCTACATAATGGCAAACAACTAGCTTGACTGATTTCTTGAACTGAATTGACTGAATTTTAGTAGGTGAGTAGTAATTTAGCAGATTCCTCCTCTTTGAAAGCTGATATAGCATCAGTGTTAGGTATAGTTTGAGTGTGTCCCTAAACATTTTTATGAAAGTTCTAGATTTTACTTAGAGGACTTAGAGGTTTTGATGCTTTCTTTTTGTCCTTGATGAGATGTTTGTTTTGTTTATTTTGAATCAGAGAAGTTTCACTTTCTACATTAAAAAAAATCATTAGTTATTTAAAGAAAAAGAAAAATTACTGATTTTTTTGTGATTTTTGTTTATTCAATCAACAAATATTTGGGGAGTTACTGTTCTAGGGTCTCTCTCTCTCTTTTTTTTTTAAAGATGTATTTATTTCCCCCCTTCCTCTTCTTCCTCTCCTCCCACCCTGCTTCTTTTGCTGTCTGTGTTGTCTTTTCTCTTCATTTTCTCTCCTCTAGGATTCACCGGGATTTCATTCTAGAGACCTCTGACGGGGAGAGAGGCTCTGTGTCAATTGTGCCACCTCAGCTCCTGGTTTCTGTTGTGCTTCACCTTGACTCCCCCCTTGTCTCTCTTTTGATGCATCAACATCTTCCTGCATGACTCACTTGTGCGGGCACTGGCTCACTGAGAGGGCACTCATATGGGCACTTGTGCGGGCACTCAAGCAGGCAGTCGTGTGGGCACTGGCTTGCCGAATGGGCACACTTTCTCTTCTTTTTCACCAGGGGGCCCCAGGGATCGAACCCAGGTCCTCCCATATGGTAGGTGGACACTCTATCATTTGAGCCACATCTGCTTCCCATAGGGTCTTTTCAGGGTAGTCAATAAAATAATTTCTTTCTAGAATTTGCAGTCTGCTGGAAAAAAACAAGTAGAATACAAACAAATCATGTGATAATAAGTTCATTAAGGAAAATAAAGTACATATAAGGAGAGGCTAAGGAATGTGTGTGTTTTTAGGTAGGGGTCAGGGCCCACCTCTCCGAGGAGATGACCTTTGACCTGAGACCTGAATGAAATGAGGCCACAAACTACCTGAGGATTCCGAGCAGAAAGATGGGCAAGTGCAGAGGCCTTGAGTTAAGGGATTAGGGCTCAGCTATTTTTCAGTGTATTTAAGTAAGCTTCGAGTATTTTCCTTTTTATTATTTAAAGCGGACACTTTTATTTCAAATAAGCAGGATACTCAGAGAGTATTTACCATATAGCCTTCCCAAATTCTTCGGTTTTCAGAAGGTCATAGTCAGTGACAGAGCTAAAACTCCACAGGTTAAACCCCTGGCTAATCGCTGAATATTCAAGTCACTTTATTTCTCCCTTTGCTTTTCTGTTTAATTTTCAGCTCCCCTCCTGCTCCACCTAGAAAAGAGATTTTTAAAAATTATAAACAATGAAATATTTAAGAGTTAAGATGGACTGGGGCAAAATAACCTATGAATCATTTTTAAAGAGGACGTTTACTAAACTGGTTGATTCTAAACAATACTGAAAGGGCTCTGAGTAAGCATTTTAAGATCCTTCAGGGACTCGAGAAGATTTGTTTACTTCACACATATGAGAGCTGCATGTGACCCATTCCTTTTATTATTAAAGCCTGTCTCCTAAACAATGCTTAGTTACCTTCATTCTTATAATTCAGAGGATTTTAAAGGAATTAGGCCAAATTTGCTTTCTAAATACTTTCTAGTTTTTATGTCTCATTGACGTAAATTGGCCTCTCCCGGGACATAGGGATTAATATGATTTTGCAATGTTTATAACAATTAAATTTCCAAGAACCATGATATTTATAACTTATGCAAGTAAAAAGTTTCTATTAATTCATCATGTCAAGCTTACTGGACAGATTTTCCTCAAAACTGGAGGCTGTAATTAAGATGATCTAATCCAAACTATATAGACAAAAATTTGAGGTGTCCTGGTGGACCCCAGAAAGATTGGGTAACCGTCCCTCAGTGCAGATGAAACAATGCGACAAAGAGGGACTAAAGCTAGTGTCTATGGAGGAACAAAGCATAGGCACAGGCAACAAACAGTACCTCAGTATTTTTGAAATCAAAAGAACACTGATTTACATCTAGCTGGTTTCAATTGGTCACCTCCATTTGACGTAATTCCAGTTGAGTACAGTAGGCATTTAATTAATTCATTCATTTTTTTCAAGAATACTTTTGGACATCTGCTATATACCAGGTGCTGTGCTAGGTGCTCATATATGGCAGTAAGAGAGAGAGAGAGGAAAAAATGTCAGTATTCATGGGACTTACACTCAACTGTGAAGACCAGACAATAAACAAATAAGTAAGTATTATAGCATAAGAAAGAGTGGTTGAGTCTTCTTTCCTTCCATCCCTCCCTCCCTCCTTTCCCCCATCTCTCCCTCCTTTTCTTCTTTTATTCCCTCATTCCTTCAATAATTTTATTTGAACTAATTTTTGACCACTGGTGAGGAACTAGTAGTCTACAATTTCTCATCTAGCTCAGCTACAGACTATGTGATTTTGGGCAACTCATTTTCCCTTTCAGGTGCTATCCTCACCTGTAAAAACAAGGATGATAATTCTTGCCAATTACTTAGGAAGAACAAATTAATTAAAAGCTGCAAACTTGCCCTAAAAGCAATAGTAATCCCTTCTAATTGCCAACCAGGGTTGTGAGGTTAAAATGTCTTTATATTTCTTACCAATAAAAAAAATATTTTTGTGTAAGCGTGATTCAATTCAATCTCCTCAAATATGTGAGCAATCACTGTTTTTCCTCCATGTGGCCTGGTCTACTGGACGATGCCGAGTAAGATGCTCTCTTTATGCTGCATCTCAGCATCTTGCATTTAGGATAGAAAAACAGCTCCAAGGTGCCTTAATTACCTCAGGGATTAGTGTGGAGAATGGGATAACTTTTCATACTTGCAAAAATGAAACGAGAATATAAATGCAAAGGCATTATTTTTCAAATCTATAAATCTAAGTCTAGCTTGGGAACTTCAAAAAGAGTTTATATAACCTAAAATTTGGAGAATCTGTCTCAAGAGTGTTTGAAAAACAGTTGAAGTGATTTAAGAGAAGGTTACCTACTGAACAGATTTTCAAAGTTGCCAACTTCTATTTATTTATTTTTAATATGGAAAATCTTGGGCTTTTTGTTCACTGTGAGTATATATATATACCCATACATCTACATGTATATGCATTTATATATGTACACATACATTTGTCCATGTGTATATGTATGTCATCTTTTTTTTTAAAGATTTATTTTTTATTTATTTCTCTCCCCTTCCCCCCCCCCCCCACCCCAGTTGTCTGTTTTTCTGTGGGCATTGCGCTGCGTGTTGTTCTTTTGTCCGCTTCTGTTGTTGTCAGCAGCATGGAACTCTGTGTTTCTTTTTGTTGCGCCATCTTGCTCTGTCAGCTCTCCGTGTGTGCAGCACCATTCCCGGGCAGGCTGCACTTTCTTTCGCGCTGGGTGGCTCTCCTTATGGGGCACACTCCTTGCGTGTGGGGCTCCCCTATGCGGGGGACACCCCTGCGTGGCAGGGCACTCCTTGCATGCATCAGCACTGCGCATGGACCAGCTCCACACGGGTCAAGGAGGCCCGGGGTTTGAACCACGGACCTCCCATGTGGTAGATGGACACACTAACCACTGGGCCAAGTCCGCCACCGACTTCAAACTTATTTTATACTGTTTTCTACATGAAGTAGGACCATCGTTACTCTCCTGTGAATAAACAGAAAGAGGAATGGTTGGATCTTACCTGATGTGATAGTTTGAAGCTGGGTGGATCCCAGAAAATCATGTCCATAGGGCTAATCCATTCTTGTCTGTGTGGGACCCTTTGAAACATAGCAGTTGAGGGTCTTTGATGGGATTCCGGGACCCGGGGTGGGTCTTGGTTCTTTTGCTGGAGTCTTTATAAATGGAGGAATAAACGCAGCAGGCACACAGAGAAAGAGCCTCAGAGACAGAAGGAAAGGTCTCAAAAGGCCAGAGGCTGGAATCAGCGGTGCACAGAGGAAGAGAAAGAGGCCAAGACACGAGGCCCAGGGAGCAGCTCCAGCTGAAAAGCAGAGGCCTGGAGAAGAGGGCAGAGATGAGCCCTGCCACGTGCCTGATTGCCTAGAGCTGCAGCTTGGCTACACTGCATCTCTTGGTGATGCCTTGATTTGGACACTTTCACAGCCTTGGAACTGTAAGATTTTAACCTAAGGAATTCCCGTTATAAAAGCTAACACATTGGTGGTATGTTGCATGGGCAGCCTTCAGCAACTAAGACACCGGGTTTGGGAGTGGGTGGGGGGTTGGGGGGAAGTAGTTGCGACAGTGACTGAAGCAATTAGGAAAGAGAGTAGGGTTGCCAGATTCAGCAAATAAATATACAGGTCACCCGGTTAAATGTGATTTTCAGATTAATGATAAACAATGTTTAGTATAATTATGTCCCCAAATATTGGGTGGTATTTTAATCTGGCAACCCTGGAGAAAGACACTGAAGTATGCATAAAGTACGTTCCAAGTGGAGGGGCAGGGAAGAATAGACTATATAGAATAGAGGGCATTTTTAGGGCCTTAGAATTGTTCTGCATGATCTTACATCGACGGGTACAGCTCATTTTAAATTTCGTCAAAACCTATAAAAGTGAACGGTGCAAAATGTAAGCCATAATGTAAACCATTGACTATGGTTACGAGCAATGCTTCAATGTTCGCACATTAATTGTAACAGATGTACCGTCCACAAGTAAAATGTCATTAATAGGGGAGAGTGGAAAAGGGAGAGGGAGTTGGGTATGTGGGAATCCCCTATATTTTCTGCAGGACTTTTCTGTAACCTAAAGCTTCTTTGAAGAAAAAATGAAAAAAAAACAACACTGAGGGAACATATGGAAGAAATGATCACTGTACATACAAGATAACAGATCTTACAGTGACAAAAGATACAATGTATAAAAAATTTTTATTTCAATTTTTAAATTTTTGTACTTTTTATTTTTAGAATTATTATTTGATTTTTGTACTAATTTTATTTGGGTTTCATTTCTTGAGAGGTTTTTCATCACAAAAGGGTTACAACAGTGGCAGGGTAGGATCATTGGTGGGGGGTGTCAATGCTGGGGGGATATGGAAGGAGGGGTGCACCTGGGGCACGTCTCTAAGGCATATAGTATGTTCAAGTGTTCATAGGGCTTTGTCTCAGTGGGTGGAGACCCACACAATAACCAAAAGAATATCGAATTCCTTTGCAGGGGAGTCCTGCTACATTCTCTAATAGAATGGCAAGAATCCCCCGAGTACCCAGGACAAATAAAAAGTAGATGATGATGGACAATACTGGTCCCAAGGAACAGAGAGTGCCTGCTACTGCAAGCAAGATAGTTCCATCCATCTGCCCCATGGGATCCAAGCCCCCTCTCAGTTAGAAACAGAGTGGGCATCACCATCCTAAAATTTTAAGATTGGGGAATGAACAATGGACCAAAGCGGACGTTATTATTCTATTACAGACTTATTATTATTGTAGCAATAGAAGAACTTTTTGTTCTCTCTTTTCTGCTATTTTAATATAAACTTAAAGACCAAAAGATTACATAGTTTGACAACATTCCTCTGGTTCTCTTCAAAATTTTCAGTATTGAACTTTGTTTAAATTTTTTTTAACAAATCATTTTTATTGACACATATTAATAAAGTATACAATTCATCCAAAGTATAAAATCAATGACATTTGGTATAATCACAAAATTGTGCATTCATCACTTCATCACTTCAATCATTATTAGAGCATTTTCATTATTTCAATAATAACAATAAATAAATAAACAAAAAACAAACAAGAAAATTCCTTACCTCTCAATCTCTCTGTTTTCCCTGCCACACATAGCTGTTATTTCTGGCTATTCTTGCACATTTATTTATTTCCTTATTAAGCAGTTTTATTGAGACATATTCACATACCATACGATCCATCCAAAGTGTACGATCATTGACATTTAGCATAATTCCAATGTTGTACAGTCATTACCTCAAAAATTTCAGAATAATTTCATTACTCCAAAAAGAAAGACTCCACACCCCCTAGCATTCATTCCCCAGCCTTAGACAACCACTAATCTAATTTAATCTCTATACATTGATCTATGTTTACACTAATCTGTGGTGTATACACATGATGGAATATTATGTAGTGGTAAGAAAAAGTAAAATCATGAAGCATATGATGGATGGACCTGGAGGAAAATTATGTTGAGTGAAGCAAGCCTGACACAAAAGGACAAATATTGCATGATTGCCCTATTATAAACTAAATATATTATGTGAAATATAAATTTATTATGTGAAACATGAATACGGATAAAATTGCATATATAAAACAGTTTTTCTTTGAAGGTGAACAAAGCTTAATACTATAGAATGTTAATACCAGACAAAAAGGAAACATTGAATGGAAGAGCTTTTATCATTGGATGTAAAGGCAGTGGCCACCAAAGGTTCTGAGGGGAGGGAGAGGGAGGAATAGGTGTAATGTGAGGGCATTTTTGGGACACTGGCATTGTCCTGCCTGGCATTGCAATGACAGATACGGGTCATTACACATTTTGTCAAAATATATAAAATTGTTTGGGGCAGAGTATAAACATAATGTAAACTATAGACCATGGTTAGTAGCAATGCTTCAATATGTGTTCATCAATTGTAACAATTGTACCACACTAATCAAAGACGTTGTTAATGGGGGAAAGTGTTAGGAAGAGAAGGGGTGGGGTAGATGGGAATCCCCCTACATTTTTTACATAAGATGTAACATTACATAATCTAAAGCTTCTTTAAACATAAAAAAATATATATTAAAAAAAAAAAAAGAATAGCAAACCTGCTTTGAAATCAGAAATTTGGAATGGAGCCCATTAATGCCCTTAATGTGAATTGGGCATCAGATGGCTAATCTCCATGTGATGAGAAGTTAAATAGGGACATTGGTGTTGGCTTCCAGACTGTGGTGGAAAGGGAGTCTCTGGGCTGGGAGCCAGGAGATACCCTGAGGCTGTTTACAAGAGACCAATATGTGGAGCAGAGCCTTGGACTAGGCAAGGAAGCATGGGAAATAGCTTTGCCTACTCTCTTGTTTTGCCTAAGAGTAGTCATCTAACTTTTATATTTCACAGGTATATACTAAGGATGAATATTACTAAATTATCTTCTGCAAAGTATTTGGACTTTTTAAAATGAATATCAAACATTATCCTCACCAATGATATTGACAAGTAAAGGATCAATTTTATCTATGCAATTTTTGTGTGGGTCAAGTTTGAGGTATATCATAGTGGTTTAGATTAGTGGTAAAGAGTTTGCAGCCAGTCTAAGTTCAAAAGCCACATTAAGCAAGGTGCTTCATGTATGTGTGAATCGGTTTTCTCATTTGTACAATTGCAATAATAGTACCTTTCAGGGTTATTGTAAGGATTAAATGTATAACAGTTAGAAGCTGGTATACAAATACTAAATACTAAAAAATCAACCTTATGTTGGTTATTATAGGCAGGAAATTTTAGAGGTTTTTAATAAAACATACAGTAGCATACTTTTGTATACACTTTGTGTAAATGCATAGTCAGGAAATAAGTGGTTTTAAAAGGACATTCATTAGCATATTTGTATACATTTTGTAAACAAGTATAGTAGGGAAATGAGTGGCTTTTTAAAAAATTCACTGTGTTCGCTGATATACTTTTAAAACAAATTTAAACTTATGTACAGGGAAGAGGATTTGGCTCAACTGATAGAGCGTCTGCCTACCATGTGGGAGGTCCAGTGTTCAAACCCAGGGCCTACTGACCATGTGGTGAGCTGGCCCAGTGCTGATGGGTGCAAGGAGTGCCCTGCCACGCAGGGGTGTCCCCAGTGTAGGAGAGCCCCATGTGCAAGGACTGCGCCCTGCAAGAAGCCACCCAGCGCCGGGGCAGTGGGGGGGAAACACAATCTGCCCAGAAATGGCACCACACACTGTGGTGCTGCTGACAAGAATGCAAGCAGACACAGAAAAGCACACAGCTAATGGACACAGAGAGCAGACAACAGGGGGCGTGAAAGTGGACAGAAATAACAGAAATAAATAAATCTTAAAAAATAAACTTAGGTAGAGGTCTGCTTCCCTTCAGGAATATGCATTTCAGTGAACTGTTTATTGAATGAGGGTGTTTGAGCTGGAGGACTTAGCATCTGCAGTATTTGAGTTTGGGAGTCCCGTTCTTCCACTCACTACCTGGGAGATGTACAAGTCACTTAAGATGAGTGACATTTCTCTCACTGATAAAATGGTCAACAGCGCTTGCTTCACTGGGCAGTAGTGTTAACTTAGAATATCACAGTGTGGAATACATTCTAGGTGCACAATTCACTTTAATTCCTTTCCCTTCAAAGAACTCAGGAATGAGTTGGTGTGTTGAGCAGGGGTGTGGGTGGGGGGCGGTTGCCGCATCTCCACCCTAGGTTGTGCTGTGTGGGCTAAATGTACCTTCCCTTTTAAGTGATCTAGGTCATCAAACCCAATGAAAGAGACGCTCGGCTCGTTCTCGAGTCTAGAAGGCCGTTATTTTAAGTTTCCACGTCGTATGCATGTACTGTTGAATTTGTGGGTATGTGTTGGGTGCGACGTCGTTGATGAAGGCTTTAAGGCAGTTGTGAATTAACCGTCACTTAATTTTTTTTTTGTGTGCAAACTCATAAGAGCCAAGAAACCGGGGGTCTGTTGTTTACTCATTCAGCCTCTTTCTGAGTCATTCAGGTACAGGGTGTGTCTATCAATTGAAACTGCACAGCGGAGGAAGTTTTGAGTTCACATCTGCTGGGATGGGAAGCCACTGCGATCGGGAACTGGGTGGACACCTCCCCGTCTCAGTAAGGCAGGGGCAGGAGTGCCCTGGGTTTACCTCTCACGGTCGCGTCTGACCCAGGGCGCCTCTCAACCTCTCGTTCTGAACTAGCACACTAGCCAAAGGAAAGGGTGGGCAAGCTGCGAGCTTTGAGGCTGAGCGGTTTTGGAGTCTCAACCCGAGCAATTCGCGCCGGTCTCTGGCTGGGCAGCTGCAGGCTGCAGGTGGAGCTGGGCCGCGCGGCTCTTCCCTCTTGGAATTTCCTAAACTACACAAGCCCCCGGCTTTTTAAATGTCCCAGAACCTGGGAACAGCCCACCTCCTCAAAAGCCCTCACCCACCACAGGTCGGAATCCAGGACACCCGGCCGGACAACATCTCGCCCGGCGCTGGCCCATTTCACCGTGCGCCCTGAGAAAACCACTTTCTGCCCCTCTGACCGCAAGTTTCCGGGCAGCCCGGGAATTTGGAGGTGGGGAGTGGGTGGAGAAACCTCCTCGCCCTTTCTCCCTCCCCGGCTGCTCGCCTCCGGCCTCCCTCTCGCAGCCCTTTCCCGGGCTCTTCCCCCAGGGCTGCCGGGGCTCGCGGGACCGCGGCTCGGGTCCCCGCGAGCACAGAGGCTGCCGCACGGGCGCCCGGCCGCGGTCCCGGGGCTAGGATCCCACAGACCCGGGAGGTGCGCGGAGAGATGCCGGCCGGCCTAAGCACCCTGAAAAAAGTTTCCCAAGGCGCTCCACTTCTTTGCTCGACCAGATCTCGAGGAGCGGCCGCCGGCCGGACGCGGGCCGTGATTTATACATTAGAATCCAGGGGGCACCAGGCTCCGCCCTTCTGGGTTTTTTTTTTTATTTCCCGGTGGCTAGCGGGGGAGGAGGGGTTCTCTCTTTTTTTTTTTTTTTTTTTTTTTTTGGCTTCTGCCCTATATCTTTCCTGGACAGTGTGTCTCAGCAGCCGAGATCCGGAGGCCCCCAGCTGCTTGCGGAGGGCGTGGGGTGGTGCGTTAACCCCTCCCCGTCTCTTCCTAAATGAGCCGCCCAGCCCCTGCGGTTTCGCCTCGCGGGCCAGCGCGGGCCGCCGCCAGCGGGGCTGGCCATTGGAGTGTGCGGCTGTGGAGGGAGGGAACCCGGACTCGGCGAGGTTCGCCGGAGCGCGACGCCCTCAGTCGGGGGCAGCAAGATGCCTAGAGCGCGGTGCCGGCGCGGAGCTCTCCCAGCGCAACTTCGTCCCGCCTGAGCTAGGTAGGCTGCGAGCCGCGCGGGCGCAGGGCGCGCGGGAGCCTCGCTGGGGGCAGGGTGTCGGTGTCAGAAATGAAGTTTTAAAGCGGAACGAGACAAAAGAAAATCCTGGAAATCCTCCACATCTCTGGTCGCTGGAAACAAGTCTCTCTGGGCCACTAAGGAGCCCCAACCAGATTGGATTGCTCTTGGGACGTTTGTGATTTATGAAGTTTGGACAAGGGTTAAGTCCCCATTGTAGAATTGACCGAGGGGCGGGAGTTGGGAGAGGGAGAAGCTGCGATCCTTCAAAGGAGAGGGTGGGAAGGCGTGTATTTTGGGAAATCCGATAGATAAAGATTGTGCGGGTGGAGGGAATGGTTTAAATCGCTAGGGCAGGAGAGCAGGGTACAGAATTCGATGCGGAGAGTGCGGAGCTTCTTGGCGCGAGTCCCGGGAATTTCGGGATTGTTCTCGTCTACTATTTCTCCACCTTATTACACGTTACCTGGAAACTTGAGCAACTTAAAAGTAGCGTTCTGCTAACCTATGCTGCGTTTCGTTCCATCCACACTTTCTAGTTCTGTGAGAGGAGGCATCGTGTTGTGGGAGGGCGATAAATAAAACTGTCCCAGCCTGCTTACCAATGCACCACACGTCCTTTTATGTGAGTTTCTGGAGAGGAGTTTTGCACTCGAAATTAGGGTTGTGGTGATATATAGTTTCATTAGTATAACTTCTCTCTCTCTTTCTCTCTCTCCTCTATCTCTCCTGTCTCTGTCTCTCTGTCTCTTTCTCTCTCTTTCGTACTTGCTTTTGGTTGTACCTACTGTAACTAAAAATATTCTTCGTGCAATCAATGCTGGGAACTTCTGGGATTTGTTGCAATCTTATGAATGGTTTTTACTTGAGTTCCTTTAAATTCACTTGCACTGGATTACGAAAAAAAAAAAAAAGAAAAAAAAAGAAGAAGAATGAAAAGGCAGTGGCTTCACGGAGGCACTTTCCTGTTTACCCAAGGCCAGGGCGGGCTTAGCTGCCCACACCTCACTGCGCCCCCGGGCCAGGGTGGCGGAGCAGGGCCTGCACACCTGCTCCTAGAGAGTTATTAATAGAGCCTAAAGAATGACTTACGCTGTCAAATTATTTTCGTGCAAATCTAATTTCTTGCATGGCAATTAGGAGGTGGTGCTCAGCTCTTTTAGCAGGGGGAGGGGGTAAGGCAGAGGTGTGCGTCTCCGCTCTCAGATTGGCGTTTGGGTCTTTTCTGCAGAGATCCTGAGCAGGCAGTGAGTGCGTGACTGAACCACCGAATTCTCTGGAGTCCCCGAGCTTGGAAATCGGGGGTGAGGGGGCGGCAGTGGAGTTAGAATGGGGCGTGCTTCTCCGGGTTTCCCATTTCCTTTTGAATAGATGCAACCTTAGGGAAGGTTTTCGTCTTTTCCCGCTGGAATTCTCAGTTTCGGTAAATTTTTTTGTTTTTTCTTCCTCCGTATCTTTCTCCTCCTCTTCTTTTTTTTTTTGCAAGAAATGAGAATTTGATTTTTTTAAAAAAATCTCTCCCCCTGTGCCTCCCTGAGTTTCCTTAAAAGAACAAAACTGAAGCAATGCCTTAGCTAGAATGAATTATGCCAGTGCGAAGTGATTTTTTTCCCTGACTCTCTCCTCTTTGTGACTTGTTTAAGGCTGCGGTTTCGGAGGCCCCCTCCAGCCAAAGAAAAGCGACACAAAAAGTCTGGATCTCTCTCACTAAACCCCCTGGGCAGCGAGCGAAGAGTCTCTCGACTTTGCCCTCTAGCGTTGGTCTGGAAAAGCGCCTCCCCGGGCTCCTGGGGACCCTGCGCAGCACGATGGGGTCCACCAGTGTCCCCCTGTCCAAGACCCTCCGCACCTCCATCTCCGACTATGGCAACTACGACATCATCGTCCGGCATTACAACTACACGGGAAAGCTGAATCTCAGCGCAGACAAGGACAAGGGCATTAAACTAACCTCGGTTGTGTTTATCCTCATTTGCTGCTGTATCATCCTGGAGAACATCTTCGTCTTGCTGACCATCTGGAAAACCAAGAAGTTCCACCGACCCATGTACTATTTCATTGGCAACCTGGCCCTCTCAGACCTGTTGGCGGGAGTGGCTTACATAGCCAACCTGCTCTTGTCTGGGGCCACCACCTACAAGCTCACTCCCGCCCAGTGGTTTCTGCGGGAAGGGAGCATGTTCGTGGCCCTGTCTGCCTCGGTGTTCAGCCTCCTGGCCATCGCCATTGAGCGCTACATCACCATGCTGAAGATGAAACTCCACAACGGGAGCAACAGCTTCCGCTCCTTCCTGCTCATCAGTGCCTGCTGGGTTATCTCCCTCATCCTGGGCGGCCTGCCCATCATGGGCTGGAACTGCATTGGCGTGCTGTCCAGCTGCTCCACGGTGCTGCCGCTCTACCACAAGCACTATATCCTCTTCTGCACCACCGTCTTCACTCTGCTCCTCCTCTCCATCGTCATCCTGTACTGCAGGATCTACTCCCTGGTCAGGACTCGAAGCCGCCGTCTGACCTTCCGCAAGAACGTTTCCAAGGCCAGCCGCAGCTCCGAGAAGTCCCTGGCGCTGCTCAAGACGGTGATTATTGTCCTGAGCGCCTTCATCGCCTGCTGGGCGCCGCTCTTCATCCTGCTCCTGCTGGACGTGGGCTGCAAGGTGAAGACCTGCGACATCCTCTACAGAGCAGAGTACTTCCTGGTGCTGGCTGTGCTCAACTCGGGCACCAACCCCATCATTTACACTCTGACCAACAAGGAGATGCGCCGCGCCTTCATCCGGATCATGTCCTGTTGCAAGTGCCCCAGCGGAGATGCCACTGGCAAAATCAAGCGACCCATCATGGCTGGCATGGAATTCAGCCGCAGTAAGTCGGACAACTCCTCCCACCCCCAGAGGGACGATGGGGACAACCCAGAGACCATTTTGTCCTCTGGAAATGTCAACTCTTCTTCCTAAAACTGAAAAGCTGCGGACCTGCGGGGAGCGCTTTTACGTGGCCACCACTCCAGTGTTCGGAAAAATTCTCTGGGCCTCCACTGCTGCCAGAGGGGCGCTGCTGCGAGCCAGAGGGACTGGGGGAGAAGGAGAAGCGTGGTGGTGCTGGGTGTGGGTGGGTACGCTTAGTTCCTGTGAACAATGCACTGGGAAGGGTGGAGATCAGGTCCTGGCCTGAAATACACTCCCCCACCCCCCACCCCCGAGCTTTGATTTTGCACTGAGCCAAAGGTCTAGCATTGTCAGGGCTCCTGAAAGGTTGGTTTGGCCCCTCCTCAAAGATGAATAATCCCGTGTAAAGCACCTCTTTGTCTGGAACTTTGAGGCAAAGATGTTTTCTTTCACTTTAGTTTCAAACCCAGATGAGGGAGTGCATCTGTGCTTCTCTAGGTATGCTCTGCATATCCCACTCACCCTTCTCCTTCCCGCCCCTCCTGAGAATTCTTTCACTTTATATGGTCACTATCTGGCATTCATCAGAGCTGGGGTCACGCGCATGGTCTATTTCATGATCTGTAGCAGGTAGGCTGTGCTGAGTAGGTAGACCCTGAGGAGACAGAGACGGTTTGGAGATGTAAGGCAATTTCATTTGCTGAGGCCAAAGTTTCTGAGTAAGCTGGATCAGTTTTTAGGAATTTGGTTGCGGTCACTTTGATTTTTAAAAAAATTTTACATTATTTCCTTACAATGAAATGTGTTATAATATCATATTCATTGTGGCTGAAATCTTTGCAGAAGTCCACTTTATCTTAATGATATCAGCTAGGATCCTTAGAGTCATAGGAGAAACAAACACACACACACAACAAGGTGAAAACTGACTGGGGATTGACTTTTGTCAATCAAGAAAGATTTCTTGGTGAATTTGTCTAACAAATACAACATGTCTTTGGCACTTTTCTTGATGTTTATTTCAGAGTGTTATGTGATTCTTTTCAACCAACAGGATGGTTATATTAAACATATTTTTCATGATTTTTGAATGTATTTGTTTCAGCAGAGGTCATTTTATTGGATTTTTCTAACCTGTGTTAACATCCTTGAATGTGTATTTCTCAAGAAAATACCACTGTCTTGTGCCCTTAAAGCATTACTTAAACTGATAGGGAACAGCAGGAGTTTTTCAGTTCATTAGTTCATTCAGTTCATTTTCAGTTCTGTTCATTAGATAGTTAATTGAAGAGCTGTATAAATGTTACAAAGAATAAAAATATATTGCTGTGTCCTTAGTGTGGTTTTCAGTGCAATTAAACTGAGAAATGTCTTGTTTTTTTTTTTAAAAATAGTATTTAATAGGTTTCTGACTTTTGTGGATTATTTTGCACATAGCTTTATCAACTTTTAAACATTAATAAACTGATTTTTTTAAAGATCCCTTTGTGAACAGTGTTTTTAAAAATAATTATGGAGATATTACATTTGGCTAGGTGGCCTTTTAGAATCAAAGTAGAGCAAAATTCAGTTATTCTCTAAAGGAGTTTACCTTGATAAACTAGGGTGTCAAAAAATGTGGTTAGTTTAAAAACCACCATCTTCTTCAGGAAGAGAAACTTCCATTAGTTAACACTGAAGAGCAGTAAAGAAAGAGGCAAAACCACCAACCTGAATACCGCATTGGTAAGTAAATGTGATTGTTTATATTTTAAATTGATTGCATTCAAACCAAACTAAATTAAGTACAGTAACGCTATCCTAAAACATGGATTTTAAAAGAACTAATATACAACATTGTGGCTGTAGATCTAACTTAAATCAGGAGGCCCAATGATCAAGACACTCAGCAAAAGCTTACGTTCTTCTACAAGCCTTCCACAAATAGGCTGGGGGAGGGGTGAGCTTTGGCCAGGGGAGATAATAGTAAATCATTTTACTATATTTTTAGGGCACTGCCTTGACTTCCTTCTGTCTATCCTTTGAACTAATATGGGAGTATACACTACCAGTAAAGTAGCAAGTTATAAAATGTGAGTCGGGTAGTGTGGCACCCTTCATCTAAAAGCTTTCAGTCATTAGTACCTGGAAGTTTTCCCGTTCTTGGTCCTTAATTTCTCCAACTACAAAATGAGAGCAAGGGCACTTAGCAAGCATTATACAATTGTTGTAATAGTTAACTCTTGTTTTAATGTCATTGTCTACTTCATTGGGGATGAAATCCAAGCATTTCAGTTGGAGCAATTGGCTTTTCAGTTCCATTGTTGTTACTTTCAGAAGCTGTGCTTTCAAGTGTCATAGAATGTGTACAGGACACAGTTGGGATATGGAGATAAACCTCACCTAATAGCGTGGATGTCATTTCTGGGTAAGGTTAACTGTGGGAAACAGGAGTGTGTTCACTAAGGAAATCTTAGGTCATAACCTCCAGTTTCCTGAGGGAAATGCCAAAAATGCTCTGAAGACAAAAGACTGGAAACAAATTGGAATGTCTCTATCCATCTGTCTGGTGAGGCGGAAGGAATGATTTCATGTTACACTCACTTCCTAGAGCTTTCATTACAGAGTCAAACATAATGGAAAAACGTGTGTCCATTTTAAGTTTCTGTGGGAGATAAAATATTCGTACTCCTGGGATTATCTTCATAAGCCCAGTGGTGCCTCACATGAAATGGAGGAAGATGGAAATAGCCTTGTTGGAGAGAGGAAGCTTGTTGCTGACAGGGAGAACAACCTCGCTTGCCTATTCATGAGTACATTATCCGTGATTAGATGTGCTTTCTTCCTGGAAACTCCAGACATGCATTTCATTTCAACAAAGCTGGACAGTCATAGGCTGTGGTTTTCCTGGGCAGATATGTGGCATGGCCCCCGTCCTTGCCAGGAAGCAAAGGCTAAGATGAAGGAATCCTTGGTTACATCCCAACGCTAATATATGGTTTTAATTCAGCATACTGTGACAGTTGAAAATGGAACCATAATCTCAGTAATTATATGTTTCCATTAAAATAAAGGCATATATAGTTTTGATTTAAAAGCATGGTGTTTTTTAAGAGAAATAAAACAGATAACTTGAGCAAAACTTGACATATTCTTGTAAAGTTAGCTCAAAAATATCCAGGAAAGTTACAAAATGATATCAAATAATATTTTTGACAACAAAAATATGATTACAATTTCAAGAACAACCAAGCAAAAATTTTATATAAGACAAGTGCTGAGCTTGCTTTTCCATAAGTAGAAAAATTTAGTTCTTCAATAAAAGTTGGTTTAGTGATATTATTAGAATTTCAAAATGTGTAGTAATGGGGATTTTGCATTCATGTTAATTCGATTCTTGATTCTATTTTAGAAGTATCAGCACTTCAGCTGTGATTTAGGGCATCTCTAGCCATCCCCGCCCCCCCCCACCCCCATCCCAAATGTGAAAAGTCTTATTGTAAAGTTTCAAATTTTGCCTCTTTTCAAAATGGATTGATTTTTGCCATGAACATCGCCTATGTTCTTGAAATTCTACCTTGTTCCTACATCATGATAGAAAATGGAAAAGCATAGTAGAATTGAATCAGAAGTCCCATTTAGCAGGATTTGAAATTAAGGATATAGCCAATGCAATGCTTTGTATTACTTTAAACCTAGACTGCACTTTTTGGATGACTTTTACTCTTCATCCCTCCATTCCGTATATTGTTGAGAAATGTTACTTTTTCTAGATAACTACAAATGTAGCTGTGTGGGAGCTGCTACTCTGGAAAAGCAACATCCCTGGCATTACAGGGGGAAATCCTACAAAGTGAAGACCTGGAGTTCAAGTAATTGTAAGTACTAGCAACTCCAATTTCCAATGAGAAGTAGAGGAGAGCACTGGACTGAGCCATTAAAAAGTATTCTAACTGAAAACTGGTAAAGGTTTGATCATGTGATTCAAAATTAATCTCTAACTAGGAATAATTATTGGCCCACAGTATTTGTAATAAATGTTTCTGTGTAATGTTCAGTTCTTTTTTTTTTTAAAGGGAGTTTTATTTTATTTTTTAAGGGAGTAAAGAATTTATTAAGAAACAAGAAAACAAGAAAAGTACATGGTCTGAGGCATGTGCTGTGGGCCTACTGCAGGATGAATTGCATGCATGGGACCACAGATGAGGGCTTTTAAAGTCTGCTTGCTGTTCTGATTGGTTGCCCACCTGTCATTTCTCAGGGAACCATTGGTGAGGTCTTTTGAGGATACCCAGGGCTTTCCCTTGACCATGAATGGGGTTCTCATTCCAAATGAGATTCTCATTCCAAGGTCTTGCAGGATCCCTCAGGAGGTTGCTGGGTGGGGTCTCATGGCCATGTGGTCTGCCAGCCATATTGTTCATCAGCCATGTTGTCTGTCAGGTCTTCAGCTATGACCCAAGTCTTTTCTTTCCCTATCCTAATCTGCCTCAACTCCCTCATCAGAGTGTTTATACCCTTATTCTTTAGGGTGTACTAAAGGGTGATGGTCATTCTTCTGTATCTGCTTCCTGCTGGTTAGGGGGAGTAGGCCCTACCTGACAAGATGTAAGACCTCTGGCTATTTGTATCACAGTTGAGGGAAGACAGGTCTGGCACCCTGGTTGGAACTGGATGAAATCCTTGCATGAATAATAAGGTGTTGATTCTGTAAGAAATAAATTAATTAACATTTTGAAGATAAATGGACCCACTAAAAGGATAAAGAAGATGGTGGTAGGTGGGCCCCAAAGGGGGCCAGCTATGACATGCTGAACCAAAAGAGTGAGTAAAAGCCAGGTGCCTTCAGAGGTTGCATCCTTCCAAAGTTGATGTGAAACAGCATTCTTCCTTGAGTTCTTTTATGCTCTTGGTTAACTTTAGGGAGAGATTATGCTAGACCTGCTTGGTTTGGGTATAAACTGCCAACCCGAGTTCCCACAGCAATGGTTACGCTTAAGACAGTTAAGACAAGTATGAAGAGAGGCACTGCCTAAGACATAAACTCACAAAGACAGTATAGGCAAAAACAGGACAAGCATATGGCAAGCAAAATAAAGACAGTACTTAAGAGAGTCATTCCTTTATCTTATAGCTACATTCATTAACTACTTTGAATATTAATTATTAATAATTTTACCAGGACTTTTAACATATTCAATATCCCTCTGCCTATGATCTAGAATAGAAAAAATATCATTGTAATCATCAGGCATATAGGTACATACTTAATATAATCAACGAACAAGTTCCTCTTTGAACTGGCGTTAATAGATCTAAGCTCCAGGTTTGCAATACCATACATGTTATTTCTACAGTGGAGCAGGTGATAATGCCAACTATGTTTCAGTTCTACTTACATCATTCTGATAAACATTGCTGCACTGCTATTCCCTTCACATGGCCAGCATGCTGCAGTTGTATAGATCTTACAGAGAGACTAGGGAGGTAAGGCTCCAGTGTTTCATTGGCCTGGTGCATAGTGCCCTTCAGCACTATGAAAAAGAGCCAGCCTGGAGGCAATGTCCATTGTACAATGGCAATGTGAAGCCATTACCAGCTGCTGCAAGAATCTGAAACTGCAACACACTCTCCATCCACTTCAGGAGCATAATCAGAGATGAAGTAGATATTTTTATTGTTTTACAGATCAGTGATGGGCCTAGCCAACAACTCAAATGGAGAGGCTCCATACAGTGTACTGAAGGCCTGGTTTGAATGCACAAGAGCTTGACAATACTGAAGTCTATATCTTTTAATCTTTATACACTTTCTAAACACTTTCAATGCAATGTATAATGTATCAAATGACCTTAACTTTTACCATGTTTATGCTAATTGACAGGTTATTTTATTTTAGCAGTACAGGAAGACTACTTTCTCAACTATTTTATGAAAATCTAATATTCCCCGTGTAATCAAGATTATCTTTCCTTACCACCACTTTAATATGCAGACTGAGGTGGCCTTTGACAGGTTTCCCTGTTATGAAATTACTTTTTGTTATTAATATAAATTTAGGTCTAATTAATAATAGTTCCTGGCATTAGGCATTTAAATGCTTCAGTTTAGAAGATGCTTTTATAGACTCCTTATAATTAACCATAACCACATTGACTAATTACTTTGCCATTAAATAAGCTTATTAAATTATAATTAGCAACCAATGAAATTTATCTGTTTAGGAGAGAACAGACCTACATTTCCTTCTTTAACTTAATTTCATTTCATGAACTGACAATTTTGATCATCTTAAGAATTTAATACATATAATGTTAATTTATTTCATTGTTATCTTATAAACCTAGGGAGATTACACCCAAGGTAAATAAAATTGAAACAATTACAGTTTATGCAAGGAATGCTTTTTCTTTCCTTTAGAGGAGCCTAAAACCTCTCTCTTTAATAAAATTCTAAAACTGTGAATAATCTTAAAAGCATCCTAACTACTAGGTTCTGGGATATAATACAATTGTTTAATTAGTTTTAGTTATAATTTAGAAAAAGTTCTTCCATAGCTTTCAAGGTCTTTTCCTTTACTTACTGAAATTTGGTGATAGGATTATTAACCACCCTTATTTTAAGGCTGTTAAAAGGTTTAAACTGGGGAATTACAGTGTAGCAGTTTGATATGGCTATGCATTCCAAAAATAGATATTGGATTATGTTTGTAATCTGGTCTGTACCTGGGCATAATTAAGTTATGATTAGGGCTTTGATTGGGCCATTTCATTAGGGCAACCCCTTGGTGGGGGGGACTCACAGATAAAAGGCATGGCAAAGGACAGAGTTGAGGGCTTTTAATGATGGAGTTTTAATGTTGAAGTTTGATGCTGAAGCCTTAAGCTGGAGCCCGGGTCAGTCAGCTCACAGAGGAAAGAGGAGCCGACTTCAGGAAGAAAGGAACCCTGAGCCCAGGAAGAAGCAAGCCCTGGGAAGAAAGAAACCTTGAATTCAGAGAAGCAAGACCCTAGAAGGGAGGGATTCAGGAAGCCTGAACCCTTGCAGCTTTCGGCAGCCATCTCGTTCCAACATGTGAAAATAGACTTTGGCAAAGGAAGTAACTTGTGCTTTATGGCCTGGTATCTGTAAGCCACTACTGTAAATAAATACCCTTTATAAAAACCAACCAGTTTCTGGTATTTTGCATCAGCAGCCCTTTGGCTGACTAATACATACAGGATAAACTGTGGATCTTAGAAGAGAGTTTCAATCTGTCACACCTAGCTCCTCCGTCATAGGTCTTCCAAAGAGAAGGTCCAGAGGGCTGGCGAAGTCAAAGAGCTTAGGAAAAATATTTTCCTTTTTCCAATAGTTTATATATTCAGATTTTTATATAACCATTCCATCCTGCTTAGCTTAATTTGGGCTCCAGGAATATTCTTTTACATATATAAGTGCATATTTAATTTTTAACAATTTGAATATAGCTCTTCTAAGAATTTCATTTGTTAATTTGATATTACCATTCCAATGTATGAAGATATACACTGAGCAAATAGACATAGAGAGTTAGTTTCTTATAATTTCCATTCTCTTAAAACTAAGTTTAACTATAAAATAACATTTAAAAGATCTCTTTGAAGGCTATTTCTAATTAATCTGCACTGGGATCCATGCATGCCGTTTTGCACAAGAATCTCGTTCTTTCCTCATTGGCTTATAAGCAAATTGTTCCCAATGCTATAAAATACAATTTACAACATTTCCCTTTACTTCAGAGTTTTGTTTGTTTCCCATTTGACTTTGACAGAGTCTGAGTGAGCAAGACTAATTCCAGTATATATCACTGAGGTCACTGAATTCTCAGTGAAACCTTGTTTTTCTCACGACTTGCTGCTTTTAGGAACATCACTTGAGGTCAAAGGCTCCCCAATCCCCAGTTCTCAGAGATAACAGGACTCTACCAGCCTGGTAGAGTGGATGCCGAACCCCAAAGGTCAAGAATTCCACCAGGCAGTATCTAGTCCACACCTAGAGTCACAGAAGAAAGCAGGGTCATTAATACCAGTGGAAGGACAGGAGACAGGGGTGTCTAAAGTTTGCCTTTTCCTGAACCATGGAGGTGCAGAAGTTGTCATGAAATAACCATAAGCAAAGGCAAACACTGTTTAGAATTATCATCACAATAGCTAAAGTTTAAGGGTAAGGTGAAGCTAGTAAGCTAGTCACAAAATCAAAGGTAAATTTAGTTTATAATTACCATTAGTATAGTAAGTGTAAGCAAGGGTGTGGCTAGACCTGCAGTAACCATAAACAAAGGTAAATTAGTCTAAGATTACCATTACAGTAAAGGTCTAAGGTAAATCCATCCAGTTATGGCAATTTTAGCTTTTGCTGTTTTATAATAAAAGGCATCTATATAAAGATCTTAACTTTTTTAAAAAAATGATGCTCTGCAGGTAGATTTATTTATTTATTTATCTATTTATTTATTTGGTACTGGGGCTGGAACCCAAGACCTAGTATGTGGTTTGCCAGAACTCAGCCACTTCTGCTACACCAGCCCCCTGATCTCAACTCTTAGAGTTTCTAATAAGTTTTTACTTTAGAACAAATTGGGCACTTTTGTTTATCAACAAAGCAACTAAAACAATTTTATTAGTAACAACATTGCTAAGTTTTTCTGCTCTTCCAGCAGTTGAACTAATTTCATGTGATTTCTTTTTATACATCAAGTTCAATTTTAAGATAATACTGACATTTAAAGACTCATTTTTAGGTTAACTTTCACTGTTATCCAATTTGTAACAGGTGAACCCCAAATCTGATTTATGAGTTCCTAGGCACGAGCAGACTGACAAAGTTAAAGCAAGCACAGATTAGAACAGAAGAAGAATTTTATACTTACTTAGCATAGGGGAAGACCTGCCTTTAGAATCCCAGTGTCTGTCCATGGCAGAAACCTCTTGTGGGACCCTCCAGCTTCGTTCCTCCAGGAAAATCACTGGGCAGCTGCTAAGTATGGAACTAAGGGCTCCAGAGAAGCCCTGCTTCTGATGAGCCACGAGTTGAGGCTGCCCTGGGGCTGCATTCTGTTAGTTACCTTCCTGTGAGGCTTTTTTGCTGGAAGGATTGGAGTGTTAAAGGGAATAGGGAGGGAGTTAGTAATAGCTAGGAACCTTTTAATCTCAACTGATGCCATGTGAGGGCGTTCCTTATTCTACAGGGGTAAGGTTAAATAAATATCCTAGATCTTGATTCTCCATTCATTCCCCTTATCAGGCATAGCCAAGTTTAGAGGTCCAGAGTGCAGGCTAGGACAGAATAATTGGCTCCCATGTTAATTAAGAAAATAGCGGGAAGCGGACTCGGCCCAGTGGTTAGGGTGTCCGTTGACCACATGGGAGGTCCGCGGTTCAAACCCCGGGCCTCCTTGACCCGTGTGCAGCTGGCCCACATGCAAGGAGTGCACCCCTTAAGGAGAGCCACCCAGCGCAAAAGAAAGTGCAGCCTGCCCAGGAATGGCCCCACACACATGGAGAGCTGATGCAGCAAGATGATGCAACAAAAAGAAACAGATTCCCGTACCGCTGACAACAACAGAAGTGGTCAAAGAACACGCAGCAAATGGACATAGAGAACAGACAACCGGGGAGGGGGGGGGCGGGTAGAAATAAATAAAAATAAATCTTTGAAAAAAAAGAAATTAGCAATCTTACCTGCCATGGCAAGGATCACCTGAGGCCTGCTGGTTGGTAGTTCACGCATGGCTTCGGGCCCCTTCCATTCTTCCCTGGGAAGGCGCCAGCAGTCTGAGTGGTGAGGCAGCTTGGGGCCAGATTCCTGTTGATGTGGAGCCTGGATTTGGGTAACCCTGAGGTGACAGTGCCTTCAATGCGGGCAGTTAAAATGTGAGCCTGTCTGGGACACTGTGTCCGCCCCTCCTTACCTTCTCCTGCTTGGTAGCATGGTCTTGATGGTTGAAAAATGAGAAGGCTGTTTCTGAAAGGGAGTTAATGGAAATTTGGGGGCCCAGGGAAAGTGTGCAGCTTTCTGAGGATGTCCAGTGCAGACAGCCTGGATTTCTAGGCTCTGCTTCTCAGTAATTTCCCTGAACTTTTAATTGACCAGTTTGGTAGTGCATTTCTTCATCCCCTTTATTTTTCTTTTTCTTTTTTTTTAAGATTTATTTTATTTATTTCTCTGCCCGCCCGCCCCCCCCCCCCCCCGCCGGTGTCTGCTCTCTGTGTCCATTCGCTATGTGTTCTGCATCCACTTGCATTGTCAGGCAGCACCAGAAAACTACGTATCTTTTTTGTTACGTCATCTTGCTGCATCAGCTCTCTGTGTCTGCGGTGCCTCTCCTGGTTGGGCTGCACTTTTCTCTTGTGGGACAACTCTCCTTGAGGGGCATACTCCTTGTACGTGGAGCACCCCTACACTGGGGCACCCCTGCATGGCATGGCACTCCTTGCGTGTGGCAGTACTGCGCATGGGCCAGCTCACCACACGGGTCAGGGGACCCTGGGTATCAAACCCTGGACCTTCCATACGGTAGGCCGACACTCTGTCAGCTGAGCCACATCTGCTTCCTTCTTCATCCCCTTTAAGGAGACGTGACCACGTGGTTTCTGGCCCTCAGCTTTGTCCTCTTCACTCTCATACAGGTTTAACTGGAATGCAGGGTCCCATGCAGAGACTACTCTTGGTCATACTGTGGCCACATGGCATGGCAGGAAAAGATTAGCCTCTTTCTTTCTAGACTGTCAATATGTAGGTTGTCCCAATTAGAAGCTACCCGTTATCCTAGGGGAGGATAAACCTGTACATGGGTCTGGGTGGTGCCCCACCGGTAGACCTGATTAAACAGACTGCTCACCGAGCCAGCATCCTGGAGTTGAGAACCCTGCTCACTGACCCCTATTCTGGGGATCAGGAGCCTTATGACCTTGGGAGACTTCTGGGTCTAGTTCCCAGACCTTAGCTCTCAAATTGGGCTTTTCTGCTAGGAAATGGACTGGCTAGGGGGCTTTCTTTTGCCTGAGTTGCAGAAATTTTAGGAGATAGCCATGAGCAAGCTCATCCTGGTCCGAGTTTTGTGGTTAAACCTGACATCAAAAGGCAATTAACCTTTTCCTCTTCCGGGGATGGCTTCTAGAGGCATTCAAAATGATCCAGTATTTAACAGACTGTCATAGACTATCTTACAATACTGCTCTAACAAAACTAGGCTATCCCAGATCCCTGGTAATAGAATTGTTTACCTTTATACCAAGAAGATTGAGAAAGCACCAAAATCTGCATGTGGTGTATACCCAGGTTGACTTTTAGGGGTTCATGCTGTGAGACCTAAAGTTCTTATGAGGCTATCTAAAACAAAAAAACATGCCAGCCGAGTCTATGGTGGTTCCATGTGTGCTAAATATGTCCATGACAGGATCAAGTGTGCTTTCCTGACTGAGGAGCAGAAAGTCTTTGTGAAAGTGTTGAAAGCACAAGCACAGAGTCAGAAAGCTAAATGAAAAAATATGAAGCTCTTTTGAGAAATAAAAATCAAAGACTTGAAAATAAAAGGCAATTAAGAAGCAGAGACTAGTCTGTGGCTTATAGGCAAACAGCCTTAGGGGCTCCAAAGGTAATAGATTAAGAAGAACTTCACGGACCAGCAGAATATCTCAGTCCACATATAATACCAGGAGTTAAAAATGCTTTTTGACCTGAATAAAAGGGGGAAATGGAAAGGACAAATGAGTTTATATGGCTATGAGTCTCCAAACAGAGCTGGGAGGTTATCAGAGGGGTCGCCCTTATACACACCTCAGCAGAGTCCCAGAGACAGATAAAGTAGATACAACCCCAGGTATTGGTTCTTCTGAGGGCTACAGAGACCCACAGGTTCTATGGTCATGGCAGATGGAGTTTAGTGCCATGTCAGTTGGCCCTACTTTGGAGTTTGTGTTTCTGTGTGATGGAGCTGGACTCAGATGTAATCTTTGTCCACAAACGTCTCCTATTACTTTTACCAGAACTATAGTGGGTGCTGGGGTTTAATGTATATCCAGGGGACCTGAATCTCTGGACTGACCATATGATAGCCAGGCCCTGAGCCTCAAGAGACTTGCAACTCCTACACTCTGGCTTATTGGACTTACCCCACTCAGCTAACATGGAGGTGAACAAGGTCAACCACCACACCAGGGAGCCAAGAGTGCCTAGAACTGAAAGCAGGAGAATTGCATCCAGCATCCATGTGGAATCTAAGCCCCCTCTTGATATAGCTGTGGAGTGGACACAACCATTCTAAGGTCCACAGGATGGAGGAATAGAATATGGATTAGAGTGGACTTACTGATATTCTATTCATGAACTATTGTGATAGTAATCGAAGAAAATGTGGCAGTGGTGTGGAGAAAGTGGTCATGGTGGCTGCTGGGGGTAGGGAGTGGGAGGAAGAGATGTGATGTGGGGGCACTTTCGGGGGTTGGAATTGTCCTGGGTGGTGCTGCAGGGACAGTTACTGGACATTGTATGTCCTCCCATGGCCCACTGGGTGGACTGTGGGAGAGTGTGGGCTATGGGGTGGACCATTGAACATGAGGTGCACCGGTGCTCAGAGATGTATTCACCAAATGCAATGAATGTCTCATGATGATGGAGGAGGTTGTTGTTATGGGGGGAGGAGTGGGGTGAGGGGGGTGGGGAGTATATGGGGACCTCATATTTTTTAAATGTTACATTAAAAAGACAAAAAATGTTACAATAAAAAGACCAAAAAAAAAAAAACATTAAAAAAAAAAACAAAAAAAGAACTTCAAGGACACAGTCCAGGGTGAGAGTCTTGGGCTTGGAGCCTGTAGCAGTTTAATATAATTGATGAATTCCAAAAAAAAAGAAATATTGGATTATGCTTGTAATCTGATCTGTACCTGGGTATGATTGAGTTATGATTAGGGGGTTGAGTCCCTACCCCTTGGTGGGCAGGGATTCACAGATAAAAGGCTTGGTGAAGAAGAGAGTTGGGTGCTTTTAATGTTGGAGTTTGATGCTGAAGACTTAAACTGGAGCCCTGGGAAATCAGCACACAGAAGAAAGAGAAGCCAGCCCCAGGAAGAAAGGAACCTTGAAGCCAGAGTAAAGCAAGCCCCAGGAATGTAAGAATCCAGGAAACCTGAACCCTTGCAGAAGTCGGCAGCCATCTTGCTCCAATTAGACTTTGGTGAGGGAAGTAACTTATGCTTATGGCCTGGTATCTGTAGGCTCCTACCCCAAAGAAATACCCTTTATAAAAACCAACCAATTTCTGGTATTTTGCATCAGCACCCCTTTGGCTAACTAATACAGAGCCTCTAATAAAACAAGAGAGGGCACAGAGAGGCTTTAATTAAAACTCACCAGTCTCCAGTGGGGGTTGGGGAGCACCACTTGCCTCTGTCTCCTGGTCGGCTCACTAAATAATGTTACTAGATGGCTCTGGATTCTGGGCTCATAGGATCTTGGCTTATGTTGCATAAACGAACTTAAGAACATGCCATAAGGTCAGTAAAGAGTTTATTAAGAAATAAGAAAATGAGAAAAGTACATAGTCTGAGACTTGGGCCATAGGCCTACTGTAGGGTGAGTTTTTAGAAATATTGCTTTCTCCATAGTCCTCAACTGGGATGGTGTTCTTTGTTTCCTAAGGACACTTAACTAATAGAGCAAACCAGAACAGGTTATAAACATCTTGAGAGAGGAATTACAAATAACAGAAAGTAACCCTTGTAAGATCTAATAGAGTATTTTCTCCCTGTATATGTAATACATTCTTGATGATTAGAAATCATAATAGATAGCATCATTTACACTAATCATCTTTCTGGCTCTTTTGATGTGTGACTTACATCATTCAAGGAAGGGACTAAAAATGGGTTTTTATATATTGCATTCACTGCCAAACTAACCACAGTGAATTAACTGGAAACATCCACAGAAGGAACCTATGTTCAAGGCTTTATGTTCAAGGTTTAATTGAATAGCTCTAAAGTTTTAGGTTATTTACAAACAAATAGAAAGGATTTTAACCCAGTAGTCAAAAGAGCCAGGAGAGATAAAAGAAGACAACAGTAAGGGATGGTTACGCCTCCATTTAGTTCAGTCTTTTGTCAGGGACCAAGAGCAAATTTCGTTCATGCTGAAGATATTTCCTCTAGTACATCCTATCTCTTGCTCCCTGTCCTTAGCATGGTGAGGAACTGTGTGTAATTATAGCTTCCCACTGAACTGAGAATGAATACATCAGACCAAAAAAAGATCAGATGAGTCCAGCTTGGGGAGTAGTGAGCCTTTATTTAGGGGGCATAGGTGGAGTCCTCAGTGGTGGGAGGAGAGACAGTGTTTTCCAAGCTCGATCATACATGCTTGCTGCAAAATGAGAGGGGCCTTTTATAAAGCATGTCTATGTGCAGAAGGGGAAGGTAGGATTTCTAAAGAATGCGGTGTTACAAGAATTAACTGATCAGTCACCAGTTCACAAACAGTTCCAGAAGCTTGCCTTTTAACTATTTAGGAATGGAATGATGCTGTGAGACTGGAAGGGGAAAGAATTGGAAGGACTGGAGGAGAAAATGCAAAGTCATATATGGTGTACTCCCTATCTTTCCAAGATTGGGTCTCTCAAAGTGATTCCTGTTTTTCCCATCCTCATCCCTTTGAGGATCAAAGGACTAAAAATCAGATTTAATTCTGGGTAAAACCAATAGCAAAGCCAAGTGTGGGCAGCAGATTTGATTGAATAGGAATTGCTATGTTTTGTTTTATTGGAGATCTCTATGTACCCAACCAGCTTCCCTGTTACTAATCGATAACGCATTGTTGTAAGCTCATACCATGAAATACTACTCAGCAATGAAAAAGGAACTACAGCTGATACTTGAGACAACTTGCATGAATCTAAAAATCACATTGCTGATTGAAAGAAGCCAGCTACAAAAAAAGAGACAACTTGTTTTATGATTCCATTTATATAAAGTTCAAGAAAAGGTAAACCTAATCTCTGGGGTTAGAAATAAGAACAGTGGTTTGTCTTGGGCAGGGGGATAAAACAGAGAAGAAAATGAGGAAATTTTCTAGGTTGTTGGCAATGCTGTATATCTTAATTAGGGAGCCAGTTACTTGGGTGTATATATTCTTCAAAACTTATCAAACTGTATTCTTATGAACTGTGAACAAAAAACCACAACTAATATTGTAGACTTCCACTCTTGAGTATGTGGGCGATATAGGACTTTCTCTATAAAATTATGGGACAAGCTTCCAAGGAGCTCAATAGAATCTGGCAAAATCTCCAAAGTGTTCCATAGAAGGAACATATGCTTTTTCAGTATTCTCCTATGCCCTAGAACCAGAAAACTAAAATACTAAATAATTGTGATGTGATGATACTCTCTCTGCTTCTATAGGATGAGAATTTCACTTAATAATAGTATTTGTAATCCTTGAAGAATTTCTGTGACTTGGAGAAGTCTAGGGATGTAATGAAACTGTCAGAATAAAAATGCATTGACTTTCGTATTTCAGTTTTAGGAATATGTTGAGGGTTGTAAGTAATCTTATGAAGAATGAACTTTCTAACATTGGCAAGGATTGAAACATATTAATATTGGAGACACATCAACTGGAGTACACCAAATGAGCTCTTGCTGTGGCCACCTGGCCAAATCTATAAAAGGTACTCAGACAGGTAATAACATATGCCCTGGGTACAAGCACTGCATTGTTAGAAGTAATGAGCAGAAACATAAAAGAAATGGAAGGCAGTCTCATGCTCCTGAGGGTTTTATAAGCTTGTTGTGGTTAGGTTAGGTACTTTCTTTACCTGCACTGAGTCCTGCTAAGAATTCCTTCCTTTAGCCAGCTCCATGCAGAGGTGAAGCCCCTCAAGTGCTGCAGTGGTCCTGGGACAAGATGATTAGAATCAAGGGCAGGATAGGAACAGAGGAAATAAGAAGTAGTGTTACCAGCACTGATTGGGGGTAGGTGGATAGTTGCTTATTTGCTTTTCCAAAGCTTTAAACTCATGACTGCTCCTCTTTCCTGCAGCTTTGTTGATACTAGGGCAGAACATAAAGGACACACTGGTGTAGCTTATCCTTCCTGCTCCCATGGACGCCTACTAATGCTGGATTCACCTCCCCTTTTCCCCATCCATTCAACAAGAATAGTTACCCCAAACTGTGTATACTGTGGTTAAAGATAAACAAGGTACCTGTCCTCACAGAGCTTATGGGATTTGTTCCTCCTGCCCTGGTACTTCAATGACTCCCTCAATATGGGATCCAAGGAGCCTGAGATGACAAGAAACAATTCATTTTTTCATGATTTGCTCATTGTTGCATAGTTTCCCTAATGAGTTCTTAGATAATGGAAAATATTTCATTTCATAATATGATTAATGGTTGTAGTTTTAAAATCTTGACTTTTATTTAACTAATCAAAGTAAATAATGGGGAATCATCTCTTAGGTTTGTGATGGATAGAAATCATTTAGGTTATTGGATGTTGTAAATATCAGTATCTGTATTCTATTCTTCAGGTTGTTCTAAGCCTCATGTGGTAAAGAAACGATTCTGAAATCAAAGCATTTAACATTGCTATTGGTTTCTATATTACCTTAGTTTATGCTTTTCTTTCAGGAGCACAACTGTGGACTGTGCTGGGTTGAGCAGCTTGGTTAAGATATGCAAATGACATTACATTTGAATAAGTCTTTGATTCTGTCTTTATTCAACTGGGATAAAAGGGAAAGGAGACAAAATCATGACTCAAGAGGAACTGAGTCACAGGCCCTTAATTGTTAATATCATAATGAGCAAATTCCGTGTGCTTAATACAATGGAAGAAGAAAATCTGATGGTGAGCAGTCTCAAATCACCTAGAAGACTGGAGAGGTGGGCCTAGGTCAGTCTTTCGAATGTTTGTGTTCAGTCATCACTTCATCTAGTGGGAGATAACTTCCTGAGCAGCCCAAGTGCTCTGCACACCAGTCCTACACGCCAACCTTGCTGACCCTGAGCTGGCCCTCTCATATTCACAAGCCATTTTATGAGGAAGACCCTTGAGAATAGCAGTAGCTCTCTCTCTCTCACTATTACCAGATCTACCCTTCAAAGCATAAACTCTGCTTGTTGGAGTAAGAGTGGCTTCATTCTTTTGGTCAAAGGAAAGCATGTTTATTTCTAATTTCAGTGTTTCTTTTGTGCCTGTCTAGACACTTAAGGGAAAAACAAGTTTAGATCACTGGTAAAGTTATGCTCTAAAATAAGAGAAGACCTGTGATAAATCACTTGTAAAGACATTAACTATAATATGCCTGGATATTCTTCACTTGCCAAGCTTCTGCAGAGCTTTTGTGGCTCCAGAAATAGTGGTTAGTTCTCACATGCTGTTCTGCTTCAGCTAGCTTCATATGGCCACCTGCAGAAATAGTTCTTGGTTTCTCTTCCTTGTCTAGATGCTAGTCAGGGCAACATTTAGAAAAACACGAGTTTCATATTCCCATTCACATGTGTAAATGAATTAGAGTATCAAAGAATTACCTAAGTTATTTAATATATAACATCATTTATCTCAATTATTTGAATACTTTATGTCAACATTTTTTCCTATCTGCATTACTGTACTCTAAAAGGCTCCATAATAGCAGTTGCAGAATTATAAGGGATTTAGAAAACATACCCAAGCATCTTCTCATTTAATGGGGTAAAAAGACCCACGTAATAACTTATGGCTTGAAAGGCATTTTTACATATATTATCTCATTTTACATATTCATTTGTTAAGTATTTTTTTTTAACTATGTTCATTCAGTGTTTTATATTATTTCTTTTTATAATCTGTAATTTTGACTTGTGGCAAAATTTGATTAGCAAATCTGAATATGTTCAAGTACTGTGAACATTTTAAATGATTTGTGTCAAAGAGATTTCTCCTCTGTCCCTTTTCTAAGGAAGTCAATAAGAGTCTGAATGTATTACCAGAGTAAAGGTAAATGAGATATTTGGATTATACTATCCTATCTTTTAAAAGATGAAAGGACAGGAGCTGTGCTGAAGTTTACATGGCCTGCATATGAGGGGTAGACTGATTTCTAAGGTTGTTTATTTGGTATCTTTCTACACTCCTCTGGATTTTCTATTTGGTTTATCAAAAGACCAGCATTGAATATTCCCACATAGCCTAGGTTGAATTCTAGTCAAGGCACTTGAGTACATAGCTAGAGTCTTTGAGTTAATACTTAAATGTTCATAGCAGCTGGTGAATGAAGACTTGATAGTGTGGGATATTGTCTTACCAGAGAAAAAAATTGCACTGTCTTTCATTTCTCTTTGCAAATAAAGGAGTGAATTAACTAACTAGTTCCTCTTAAAGTAAATAGTTAGGGAAAAATGTATTAATCCAATGCAATACTCAGCACTGTTAGATCAAGTGTGCTGTTTTTAACTTAAAGACAATTATTTTTCTTTGTTGTTGTGACTTGGATCATGTCATCAATACAAGTCCCAATCTCTGGTCTTGTGGTTGTGAATTCATTTATAAATGGGATCTTCAAAGATCCTAATAAGATGTGGCCAAACTGAATCAGGGTGTCCTTAATCCATATGACTCTATTCCTTATCAGCAAAGTAAATTTGGATGTAGTGGTAGGAGTGAGGAAGGAAATAGAAGGAGATAGATCACCATGTGACAGAGGATTACTTGCAAGCCAGCACCAGAATACTATAGATTCTGGAGAAAGCATGGCTTTACTAATACCTTGATTTTGGACTTCTATCCTCCAAAACTGTGAGACTATAAATTCCTCTAGTTTAAGACAATCAAACTGTGGTATTTATTATAGCATTCCTGGCAAACTGAGACATTCATATTTTTAAAAAATACTTTCTGGATATTTGGATAGGTGACTTTTTTGGAATATATAATTCTTATTCTTTAATGGTCAGAAGCTCTTATAAGAAACACTTTTTTTAATACATAATTTTTTCTAATGGGTAGAATAAACCCGTGGAGAATTTGGAGGCATTCGATAAACATTGAAGAAAGAAAAGCACACAAAAACAAAAAATGAGTTTCATTGAAAAACCACATGGTGATCAAATATTATAATTTCTCCTCTGGTTAGGGCAGTTTTCAAGGGCACCACAACTGTCTTTCGTCAAGGCAGTGTCAAGTTCTGGTGATGTAAGTAGGTGGTTTACAAAATTTTGACTCATATGGAATTGTGTGTCTGTGTTACCGCAGTGATTTAACTTTAGGCTTTGAGGTTCATTAACGAATAAGAATTCACTGGTAACTGGCAGGAGACTTCCATTCAGAGCAAAGGGATTGGAACATTTTTGTATTGTTGAAACCACTTTTACTTCTCTACTTTCATTTAAAGTTATGTGAAGGAAAAAGAGTAATTCGTGTTCCATACAAAAGAAGTCTTAGACATGAGGGATTTCTATAGCTTCTCTGTGTTATAAACTATCTACATTCTTTACATGTCACTCCCTGAACTTGTCTGTATTTTGGAGGAAATCCATAGCGTTAACTCTTATTTCAGAGACTGTGACAACCTGGCTAAAGCAAAGACAGTAGGCAGTGTCATTTCCTCCTCCCAAATTCCTCTTTTGGCAAATGTAAGGAGGAACATGCACTGTGGGTGCAATTTTGTTTTTGTTTTCCTCTTATTTCTGAACTGGCAGGGTATCCCTGGGATTGTAGCTGTGTACTTGAATAATCTCTTAGGACCAACAGCATTCACATTTCATGGCTCTCACTAGGAATCATTAACAGCCTGGAGCAGGGTTTTGCTTTTCACTTAACTTGTAAGAGAGTGAAGAGGCCCTGCCAAAGTTCAGAAAAGGATAACAAAGCATAAGCCCTTTAATGGGATGAGCTAATATAAAAGTCTAAGTGCAACAAGCCCTTTCCCACAAGTAGGTCCTGATTCAGAGACTGGCATCTAAGCTGACAAACATCATATACCAGGAAACAGTGCTGTGGAGAAATTAAAGTAATTCCACTGAACTGAGCCAAGTTACAGGCTTTGGGAAAACAAGGATCTATCTGTTTAACTTTGCTAAGTTTAGGATCACCATGATTTATAGCAATTTCCATATTTTTATTGCAAAGGAGTATAGGATCTAGTACTAAAGGTTCTAGAAAGTATTTACTTTAGTGCAGCACTGTTTGAACGCTGCTTTATGTAGGCTGAAATATTCCTTTATTGTGGAAATGTCCACATATATTTGTTGCTTAATTAATATGATCAGGATAAGTACCTTATGAAGCGTCACTTAATATACTAGGAGTGGCAGAACAGTTGAAAAGCAATTGCAATATTAAAACGAGCTTCTGGACTGGCTCTGATTCCCTGTCAGAGTGTTGCAAGGACCACCTGCCTGTTTGCCGCATCACTGAGATAGCTAGTGTTCTTCTACTATTTGGTTTTCAGGGGTCCTTCGGGTAAATCTTTTATTAGATCAGCTCCTATCCTAGATACTCAAGTAGCCACTTTCATCTTCAGGCAAACTGTATCCTGGCAGATGAGGGCCTTCAGAAGTTTTTTTAGTCTACTTAGATATACTTTTTCTAGTTGTCTTAGATGTTCTGAATCAGTGATTGCACTCAAATGCCTCTAGGAATCCAGCAGATAACTTATGACAGTGAAGTGGGCCAGTTAGGAACTGTGATTAACTTGAGAGTAAATGTCCATCTCAGTAGAAGCCTCTACCCTATGTTTGTTGCCAGCTGAGAATGCCAAGCCCAGGGTTGTCAGAGATCCCAAGGGGAGCTGAGAATCTGAATATTGAGGTATAATCTCTTGGCTTTTAAATGCTGGCAACTAATTCAATTTAATAAACCAAAAACTTATTCAGGCCAACTATGACATGGCACGAGCTATGTACATGGACTCAGAGCTGCCCTTTTACAACATGATTTAAATGGAACAATTGAGCTTTCTGGAGCTGAGCTACTCACCTGGACATCTACCATAGCTGCCAAGTTAGTCCCACGTTGGAGCGATCTCCTTTGGGAGGCTTGAGATGTGATGGATTTGGGAGGAGTGGTGGGGAGAAGCCAGCTTGGATTCAGGGACTGTTTTAGTTTGCTAAAAGCTTCCGAAAGCAATATACCAGAAATGGGTTGGCTTTTACAATGGGGCTTTATTAGGCTGCAAGTTTGATTGATGTCCACATCAAGGCATCAGGGGATGCTCTCTCCCCAAGACCCTGCTGTGGGGGATCAGGCATATGGTGGCATCTGCCGGTTTCTACCTTCTTCTACAGGCTCTGTTGCTTTCAGCTTCTAGCGGCTCCATCTGTGGTTCTCTCTCCCCCAGGTTCGATTGATTTCAGCCTCTTGCTCTAGAGCAGAGGTTTTTAACCTGGGGTTCACACACACCAAAGGGGCCCGTGGAAAGATTTCAGGAGGTCGTTAAGCTTGAATTTTTTTTTTTTAATCAACTTATCTTTATTTTCTCTAAACTCTGATGTTGAGTGTCATAAAACTATTTGCCGCTACATTCTGAGAAGGGGTATGTGGTTTTCACCTGACTGGTAAAGGGGTCCATGGGACCAAAAAAAGCTCTAGTGGCTTTCCCTCTAGCTTCTGTTGGTTTCTCTCTGAACTCCTGGGTCTTTTCTCTCTGTTTCTCTGGATTCATCCCATTTATATAGGACTCCAGGAAGAGGATCAAGACCCAACTCCACCCTCAGTCACGCCTTACTGAAGTCCTCTAACCGAAAGCCTTTAACTGCGGTAATCTAATCAAAAGACACTATCTGCAATGGAAAGAATTAGCTCTAAGGACATGATCTTTTCTGGGGCCCAAAAAAGCCTCAAACCACCACAGGGGGCTATGAGAATGGAAGACTTTTTGGTTGGCATATCTATTCATTGAAGGCTATATGTCGTTGAACAAACACAGTTCCTAGATTTCCCCTGTATGATGATGGGTAGAAAACAGCGGCACTTCAAACTTTCAAAAAGGTGCTCTCTCGTACAATGTGGTAGCATAATGGGAAACTCAGCCATGTACTTTGTATACTTCATACTAGGCACTTTACAAATGCAAGTTTCTTCCTATAACTAGCTCCCTTTTCTAAAATTACTTACAAAATCAAAAGCTTTAAAAAATGTATTAGCAAGTCTGACTTCCCCACTTTTCAAGTAGCTATACACACAATCCTGTGCAGTGTGTATTACTCCGTCCATTGCCATTGCAGATGAAGCTACTGAGGTTAAATAACTTTCCCCCAACTGCATAGCAACTGACCAGTGAAGACTGGCTTTGCTTTTCCGTTGCACAGTGGAGCCAGGAAATTTTCCTCAGGCTTCCCCAGACTTAAAAGCATAGAGCCATTGGATTGGGAAGGATTTCAAAGATTAACGTGTCCAATGCCTCATTTTAGAGGTAAGTAACTTGCTCAGAATCACAGAGACAAGACGAAACTCCATGCTTCCTGACTTCTAATCATTTCTCTTTTCCCTATACAATTTTGGAATCATAGTTACATTATCAGAAACAATGATCAAAAGTAAAATATTTGTGTTGCTGGTGATATTTCCATTTTTATGCCTTCATTTCATTCCTTTTAGATCCAGCTAGATTTTCTTTAAATCCTTACGCTGCTGGCCTTAGGAATGCAAGTCTTTGAAATTACAATGATTTTGCTTCTGCAGCAGCGTGAATGCCTGTTGAATTTAGAGGGAGCTGCAGATCAAAGCAGAAGGGCGTGACAAATGTTAAGGCAGAGGCTGGTGTTTGACCAAACAACCCACAAGCCCGGTAAAAGACCATGCTATAATTTAAGTAGATGGTAGAGATTTTTGTGGTTTAAACATCATTGGAACCCAAGAAAGACCTTATTTTATGCAGTTTGGCCTATTTTGTTGTTTATTTTGATTACACAAAGTTCAAGGGTACTTTTGACGTTTAAAAAATGTCTATTTCAGTTAAAGTATTGAATACAGTTATAATTTCCTTTTTTCTTTCCCTTTCTTTTTTTGGGATAACATTTTGGTTTCCCACAGAGCTCTTTCTACTGCCTATTGAGGCAGGTTGGTATGGTGAAAGGGGGAAGGCAGCTGGCCCAGGAAACAACATGGCCGACAGACTACCTGACATGGCCATGAGAACCCACACAGAAACCGCCAGAGAATAAGGTTGCTGGAAAGACATGGCGAGATCTTGGCCAGCCCCATTTGGAATAAGATTGGAACGAGATCTCATTCAGGGTCAAGGGAAATCCCCAAATACCCTCAAGGGGCCTCATGGGGCAACTAATCAGAACAGCAAACAGACTTTCAAAAGCCCTGACCTGAGGTCTCATGCTTGTAAATCACCCTGCTGTGGGCCGGCGGGACCACGTACTTTTTTCGGTTTCTTGTTTCTTAAAACTCTTTACTCCCTTGTCTACCCTATGGCACGTCCTTAAATTCTTTGATGCTTCACAAGCCAAGAACCTACATGCCCAGAATCCAGAGCCATCAGATAACATTATGATTTCCTTCTAATGTTGCCACATTATCAATGTTACCTTCATGAGGTGATCACAGTTGCAGAAGAACCATTTTTGCATGGGGATTCTGTCCACCAAAAACCTTTTGGGGACCTTTCTTGTCATATAAGACAAAGGGCAGAAATATCATTGGAATTTCTTCCACATGAAGTTATTTCCTTCCATGGAAGGAAATATGGTGAGAAGTCACCATAGTCAGTAGTGTTTGAATTCTGTCCCACCACCTATTTACCAGTGTGTGACCCTGGAGAAGTTATCAACCTATCTGACCTCATTCCTTATCTATAAAATGGTGATAATACCAACTTCAAAGGCTGTTGGGAGAATTAAATAAGACTATGTTTAACAATGCCTGGAGCAAGATAGATTATACATATTCACTCATGCATTCATTAAACACATATTTATGGACATCTACAATGCTCCAGGCACTGGAGACCCAGAAGTGAACAAAATAGACAAACTCCCTACCCACAACTGGTTCCCTTTCTTCTTTCCCTTCCTCTCTGTCACTTGATTCTCACCACTAAAGCTGGTGAGCTAAATAGCATTTTCCTGCTTTTGCAAGGAATTTGTGCCTTTGGAAGTTCTTCCAGTCAACAGTTAGACTTCCTTTTTGCTTGAGGCCCAAGAATGTGTGATGGAATTGCAAAATTTAACCCACACTATAAACTGGATGTGCAGATAAACAAACTCTATTTAGTCTGTAACTATCGTGGCTTCCCTCGTAAGCCCTCACCTTGTGGTTGGGGGGCGGGGGGAGATGGATGAATAATATTCTCTTAATGCCTGGTATAAAGGGTCATTTGATTCAATAATTTAACCCATGTGGGTAGCATGCTACTTCTTTTGGATAAAAGTACTTGGGCTCTCAGCCTCTTCCCCTCTGCTTGCCTGACACTTGGGGAGAGGGCCGAGGTTTATGCACTGTCACGGTGGTGGGGGTTGGTGTTCTCAGCCTCAGTTCCCTGCCTGATCCCCAGCGGTTGTCCCTCTTCCACTTTGTACGACTTGTCCAGTGGGTGTTTGCAGCGGAAGCTGGGCAGGTGTGCTTGTGGTCTTTCTGGGCTGGGTTGAAGTCCCAGTGTGCTCTGGCAGACCTGCTCTCATTTCCATTTCCCCTGGCGCCGAGATCCCTTTGAAGTCTAGCTGGCCTCTCACACAGCCCTGGCCTCACCTGCCTCTGACAAGCAGTGAGCCTTGCCCTTTGGGGTCTGCTCTACATCTCTGAACACTGCTACACTGCCTAAGGCTGAGTTTGTAGGCGGCTTGCCACACTCCGTCCAGGAGGAGGCTCTTCAAGAGTGATGCCTGCTTCCCCGGCAGATAGAACCTTGCTTTCCTAAGGCAGGGCCTCCTACCTGGGCCAAATTCAGAAGGTGGGGGAGGAGAGATGAGAACAACCTTCCTTTCACTTTTTACTTTTCTTTCTCTTCCAATTTCTTTCTCTCTCACTCTCTCCTTCGTCCTCTCTCTTTCCCTTTCTCTCTTTACTCCCTACAAGTCTCTACACTAACCAAGGGCAGAGTTTCTTTCCATTGCATCTTCTTCCTGACTCTAACAACCTCACTAAATCTTAGCAACAAGCAGATTACTTTTTTTTTTTACATTATTGTGGTCGAACTGTATGATCTGAAGCGTCCATGCTTGGTTGTTAAAATAGTAAAGGCTGAGAAATGGATGTGGCTCAAGCAATTGGGGTCCCGTCTACAATATGGGAGGCCCAGGTTCGATTCCTGAGGCTTCCTGGTGAAGGCAAGCTGGATTGCACCGCAGAGAGCTGATGGCCCAAGCCACAGAGAGCTGGTGTGTTCAGATGACGCAACAAAGGGAGACACTGAGGAGAGACCGTGAGAGATACAGCAGACCAGGGAGATGAGGTGGCTCAGGCACTGAGTGCCTCTCTCCCATACCGGAGGTCTCGGGATTGGTTCCCAGTGCCTCCTAGAGAAAGATGAGAAGAAAAAAGGACAGACAGACATAGAAGAACACACAGTGAATGGACACAGAGAGTACACAGCGAGCACAAACAACAAAGGGGGAGGGGCATAAAAAATACTAATGGCCTCACAAAGGAGGTCAATAAATCTCTCAAGAGGCTGCTTTTTATTGAATTTTGAATGACAGAAGCAAAAATCACTCTTTCTTTTGTCCCCCTTCTATAATAAATTAAAAACTTCCTAAAAAAAGTCATAATCATTGGGGGAGCAGATGTGGCTCAAGCAACTGGACACCTGCTTCCCACATGGGAGGCCCTGAGTTTGGTTCCTGGTACCTCCTGAGGAAGCGGACAATGAGCAGACAGAGGAGAAAACCATCTCGGAGAGAATAAAAAAAAACCTGTAAATCATCAACAACAACCCTTCTGGGCAATTGGCTGCTTAAGGCATACTAGTGTGAAGATTTCTACTTGGGAAGTCTCTTGCCTTCAAGGAGTTCATTGATTATTAGCTTTAAGGTACCCTGCCTATCCAGGTGACTGGACTGCACCCAGGTGTTGGGGACCCTGGAGACTTGGCTTGCTCTCCAGTGACTTGCTTTTTAGTTAAGCTGCTCTTCCTTTACTCAATGTGTCCCTCACTTTCCTTATTATGGAAGGGGTCTCCCTTCCTCTTCCTCTTCATTATCCTCTTCTCCATCCTAGATGTGAGATTTCTTTCCTTTTTCTTCTCTTTTTCTCCTTGCTCCCATAATTGCACCAGCCTCAGTACACATACAGGCATGTACATATAGACAAACATATTCATTACCCCTTTTTCTTTGTCCATATATATACATGCTACAGTTCCCTATTGCTCCAGCTTTTGTACATAACTTTCTTGTTTTGCCCTTCTATGCATGTGCTCATTGATACCTTGTTTTAAATTTTATTTTATTTTTATTAAATTGTCTTTTAAAAAAAGATACATAAATCACAAAAAATGTTACATTAAAAATATGAGTTCCCAATACCCTATCCCCTCACTCCTCCCACATCAACAACCTCTTTCATCAGTGTTGCACATTCATTGCACTTGATGAATACATTTTGGAACACTGCTGCACCACGTGGATTATGATACCTTACTATAATGATAATTGTTACTATAATTTATTGACTATCTATTGCATACTAGAGGTTGGAAGGTCCTTTTACCTTGGTTCTCAGATTTAATCCTGAGAATCCTCATTATATGTAGGAGGAAACTGAGGCTCAGAGAAGTTAAAAATTAGTCCAAGGCTACAGAAATAGTAGAGCAGAGCTGGACTTGAATCCAGGTGTCATTGGCCTCAGAGCCCATTCCATTAAGGCACATTGTTCTGAACAAAAATTTAGACTTTTGGGTGAAAATTTTATTGAAATTGAATTATCTGTCTATAGTAACTCTGAATATGGAACTCAAAAATTGTCTGATAGCGAACACTCTTAAAGCCATTACCTCTAAGGGAAGAATAACAAACTCCTTTTCAGAGATGATTAGTCCTTGATGCAATTCTGTTAGAAGTGCTGACTAACGGTCTGATGACTGCTTATTTTGATCTTAGTGTTGGTGAAGAGGGCACTACAAGCCAGGAAATGAAAAGAAGCTCACAGATTTCAGCCACTCAAAATTGCTAACAGTGGAGGTCTCCGTATTATTTTGGTTCCAAAAATTTTTTTCTGGGCTAATTTAACCACTTCCTCTTCCATTCTTCTGTTTTGTTCTTGCAGGCCAAATTATTTCTCCTTTTTCTCTTCAGGCTGCTACTAATTTTTAAAATCATATGTAACTCCCTATTTTTTAAGGCATCTTTTAGCATCTGAGATAGTTGAGATTATATTTGTGAATCCCAAAAAGAGAAAGATTATGTTTGTAAACTAATATATTCCTCTGGGTGTGGTACCTTTGGGTTGCATTAAATTCAACTGAGGGCTGGCAGCGGACTTGGCCCAGTGGTTAGGGCGTCCGTCTACCACATGGGAGGTCCGCGGTTCAAACCCCGGGCCTCCTTGACCCGTGTGGAGCTGGCCCACGCGCAGTGCTGATGTGCGCAAGGAGTGCCATGCCATGCTGGGTGTGCCCCGTAAGAAGAGCTGCCCAGCGTGAAAGAAAGTGCAGCCTGTCCAGGAATGGCACCGCACACACGGAGAACTGACACAACAAGATGACGCAACAAAAAGAAACACAGATTTGCGTGCGGCTGACAAAAGAAGGGGACAAAGAAGATGCAGCAAATAGACACAGAAAACAGACAACCAGGGTGGGGGGAGGGGAGAGAAATAAATAAATCTTTTTAAAAAAATTCAATTGAGGGGCCTTTGATGATTAGGTTACTTGATAAGATCACTTTAGGGCTTTTGACTGGACTCTGTGAGTGAGGCATGACTCAAGCTGAGTCTCTGCCCCCTTGCTGAGCCGGATATACATGGACACATAGATGGACAGACACAGGAAAAGGAAACTGCCATGTTTGATTCTGCCTTGTGAGAGAGAGGACTGCAGGAAAACAGAAGCCCCTGAGAGGATCAAAGAGTTGAGGGCCAGAAAGAGATATGCCCTATGCCTGATTGCTCACAGCTGAACCCTAAGAGACGGTAGATGCTGGAGCGGAAGACAGAGACCTTTGCAGAGATCAGCAGCCATCTTGCTTCACCACGTGGCAGCAATGCCAGGATCAATAGTTGCTGACTTTGGTGAGAAAGAATCTCTGCTGATGCCTCAATCTGGATATTTCATGGCCTTGGAACTATAAACTTTTACCCCAAATAAATCCCCATTATAAAAGCCAACAGATTCCTGATACTTTGCGTCGGCAGTGCTTTGGCAAACTAAAACAGCATTTGTCCTTATTTTCTCCCCTTTCTTGCCTATATTTTATACCTCTTTTTCTTACGTTTTGGTTCTAGTATCCTTTCTCTCAGTGCTTTCCCCATTAGGTTACTGAAAATAAAGTAGACTGGAATCCTAATCTCTAAAGTCCTGGCCACCACAAGTAGGGTCCATTGAAGATTTGTTTTCAACTTCTGTTCATGCTGGCCGCCTTGCTCACCCATCACAATTGTGCCATTTTTAGCGGATGTCGAGTGTAGAGCCCTGCTGGTGTATTTTTTTTTTTTTTAAGATTTATTTATTTATTTAATTCCCGCCCCCCCCCCCCCCTTCTGTTCTCTGTGTCTATTTGCTGCGTCTTGTTTCTTTGTCAGCTTCTGTTGTTGTCAGCGGCATGGGAAGTGTGGGCGGCACCATTCCTGGGCAGGCTGCACTTTCTTTTCGCGCTGGGCGGCTCTCCTTACGGGGCGCACTCCTTGCACGTGGGGCTCCCCTACGCGGGGGACACCCCTGCGTGGCAGGGCACTCCTTGCGCGCATCAGCACTGCACATGGGCCAGCTCCACACGGGTCAAGGAGGCCCGGGGTTTGAACCGTGGACCTCCCATGTGGTAGACGGACGCCCTAACCACTGGGCGAACTCTGTTTCCCCTGCTGGTGTATTTTTTATTCTGTAAGTTTTTGTTAAAAAATAATGGATGGGGAAGCGGACTTGGCGCAATGGATAGGGCGTCCGCCTACCACATGGGAGGTCTGTGGTTCAAACCCCAGGCCTCCTTGACCCGTGTGGAGCTGGCCCATGCGCAGTGCTGATGTGCGCAAGGAGTGCCGCCCCACGCAGGGGTGTCCCCCGCGTAGGGGAGCCCCACGCGCAAGGAGTGCGCCCCGTAAGGAGAGCTGCCTAGAGTGAAAGAAAGTGCAGCCTGCCCAGGAATGGCACCACACACAGGGAGAGCTGACACAACAAGATGATGCAAAAAAAAGAAACACGGATTCCCGTGCTGCTGACAACAACAGAAGCGGACAAAGAAGACACAGCAAATGGACACAGAAACAGACAACGGGGTGGGGGACACGGATTCCCGTGCTGCTGACAACAACAGAAGCAGACAAAGAAGACATAGCAAATGGACACAGAAACAGACAATGGGGTGGGGGGGGAAGGGGAGAGAAATAAATAAATAAATAAATCTTAAAAAAAACAAAAACAAAGGGACACACAGAACAGACAACTGGGGCGGGGAGGGGGAGGAAGGGGAAGAGAAATAAAATAAATCTTAAAAAAAATAATGGATGGGTTAATGAAAAAACCTGACTGAACAGTCACTCTGGATAGAAAAGAAGTGAGTGAGCAAGTGACTATGTGGGCACACATGAGTGTATATCTGGGAATGAATTCTACTTGAAGAATGTGTAGCTATTTGATATGAGTTACTTCTCAGCCAGCTCTTGAACCAAGATGGACTTCACTATCAAATTAAAATGATGATTCAGAGTAGCTGTGTGAATGACCTTTAAGGATTAGGAGAGAAAAAGGAATAAAAGAAGGAGAGTTTTCAAAGGGACTGTATAATCTAAACTAAAGTATATTTAATCTCCTTTCTCTCCCACTGACATCCCCCTTTTGCCTCTGATTTCCTTGATCGGCTTGTCCTCAGCAGAGAAGGGGGAGGATTCCTGTGGGGATCCCCAGTTCATAACAAAGAAAGTTCTTCACAAGTTCCTATTTCAGAGAAAAGGAGCAGACCTTTTGTGAATTGGAGGAAGCAAGGGTAGTTCCTGAAGCTTCTTATTTGTAGACACAAGACTTTTGGCCCTCAAGCTCCTGTGGCCTTTCAGGAAACTTCATAACTAGTAATATCAGAGGCATTTGGAAGAAATGAACCCTGCAAATCCACTTGGATCTGTGTGCAATACTACAGTAAGTGATGGACAGTAATATTAGTCAGAACTGAATTCAATGTGCAGCAATTATTAATTGTTAAATTTTAAGAAATGATTTGTATAAATGTAGGGATATATCATCACATCACATAACACCTGTATCCCTGAAATTGCTTTATTTATTCTCATGCAATTTAATCCATGGGACCCAGAAGAAAAATGTGTCCACGTGGACCTTAAGCATTTACAGCAGTCCATGATGTCCAGCCTGAGGCGGCAGACTGTGGCTCAGACATCTGGCAGGAACTATTAATGCTCACAAATTCTTACCAAGCATTGAGCAGGGAGGTGGGATGTCCAGGCTGATCTGCTTTTGGTAACTTTTGTAAGTATTTGGCTTTACTTTCTTTGGGAGCGGTGCCATTTTATCCAGCCAGAGTTTGCTGGGAAATTAAAAAAAAACCAAAAACGTGGTGAATATAGTGACCTTCACAGACAAAGATGCCGTCACCAACCCACTTGGAATAGGACATGCATTCCAAGTCACTTTGCTAGTTGTGACCAAGTCCCAGCTTTAACCATTCATTCAGCTCCTCTTCCCCACACCCAGTCCTGCTCCTAACCAGTAATGGGAGTTTGGATTGAAGTTCAAGAACACTAATTGACTTGTGTGTGTGTGGGGGGAGGGGATTAGATCCAAATAACTGCAGGGAAAATCTGGAATCAGGACCTACCAAGCAGTCCATAGCAGATAATTAGTAGGAAAAAGAAGACAATGATTGAGCCTCTGGATGTGTTTTCTTGTACTTTTACTTTCTCCACCTTTTAAATGCAAATTAGGGTCTTATTCAAATGGTTTAAGTGTCAACTGAGTAGCTTTCAAAAAGAAAAGTTTAGAATTATAAAGAGTATTATTTTTCTATTAAGTAAAATGAGAATTATCAGTTCAGGAAAATACTCCCTGGAAACTATATGCAGAACAGTGAACATCAGGATGATCGACCAATGCAGAAAATCAGGAAAAGAATCTAGTGGGTCTGTGGCCCTTTCTTTTCCTGCAAAGATTATGAATCCTCCCACACTCTTGCACATATCACCTTAAGGGATGCGTTGCCAACCCCTTTCAGTTGTGACCTCCAGAAAGAAAGTCAATGGGAGACAATAGGAAACTGTGGGATACTGACATGCAAATAATTTTCAACTTCAAGAGCGGGAAGTCAGAACAAAGATATCCAGGAATTTTAAGGATATGCCTGTCATTGTCAGCAGGCTTGCCTGAATCAGATGACTTTTAGAGTTTAGGAGAGAGGCTAACTCGATAGGAAGACACTAAATTTATAGAAGACAGAGAGTATAGTTTAAAAAACAAACAGACCAGTTATTTGGTTGCCAGGGTAACTTTTCCTGATTGGAAAAGGATAGACATGTGACGCAAGAATACACTTGGTTCCTCCAAGCACGCTTTTACCGTCTCTCTTCTTGTGCCCAAACTATAAAAGAGAAAGGGCAAAGTTTTCTTTCTCATTAAACAAAAAGAGACCCAATGGAGGTGGAGTGGAAAATTAGATGGTTAAGTGTTGGAAAGGCATGTAGAGCAGTCTTTCTGAGAAATTGTGAATAGGCATCTGATGCTGGAACTGCTTCTGGCACTCAAGTAGTTAAGAGACGTTGGGGTCAAAGCTACAAGCCCTGGAGTAATGGGAAGCCATGTATAAGCTTTTCAAAAAGTCAGAAAGTTTCTTTCAGAAGAGAACAGGAAATAGATTAAGCTAATGTTGCTTAACACATGAAATTTGTTTTAAGCAAGTTACAGAGCCCAGGAAATAATCAGCTTCCACAGGGTGTTCCAACCTCAGACCCAAAACATTGGCAAATGCTACAAAGAACAAAAAAAAGCTTTGAGTCAAGCTAGAGCAAAAAGAAAGGGAAGGAGTCCAAAATCTCATGTCTGATACACTTACAGGTTCCAAGTAGCAAGGCGCACTGGGGACCTGATAGTGGCTCTAAAATTAACTTGTTTTTTTTAATTTACAAAAGTAATGCATCTAGAAAAGTTAATAACCACCGATAAAATTTCAAAATTTAAAAAATCACCTTTATTTTCAATACCTACAGATAACTTTGTAGCTGGCACATAAAAATCACTTAATAAATGTTAGCCATTTAAAAGTTTATGTATGTGTGTGTATATGTATTTCCATACTTTTCTACCCTTTAACCAACACTTTAAAAAGTAGGATTTTAGTGCTAAGTCATTGTGATGGTTAAGCTAATGTGTCAACTTGGCCAAGTAACGTGCCCTGTTGTTTGGTCAAGCAAGCACTGAGCTAATTGTAGTGCAAGGACATTTTCTAGACTTTAATCAGCAGTGAGTTTGCTTACATCTGCAATCAACTGAAGAGATGGCCTTCAGCAATGAGTCTCATTCAATCAGTTGAAGACCTTAAAAGGAGAAGTGAGAATTCCCAACTCTATCTTCTGGGGAACTCATCCAGGACCTTCATCAGAGGTCTGCCCTGCAGATTTTGAATTTGTGCATTCCCACGGTCACGTGAGATAATTCTATAAAATCTCCTACTGCTTACAGATATCTCTTGTTGGTTCTGTTTCCCTCGACTCCCTAATATTGGAAATTTTTTTCCATGACACTGAATATATGTTGTTGTTTCCTTTACTGTTCTTTATTCTACCACTAATATCGTATGTACTTTTTAACATAACAAAATAGAATGTTTGACCATCTTTGTCTGTAAATCAGCAGACCTGACCTATAAAGGCAACAAAATTCCCTCCAGTCAGGAAAGTGAGGATAAAACAAAAGAGCTCCAAAAGGACGAGAAACTTGGCAGTGTGCACATATTTAATTTAATAATGCAAAAAATATGAACTAAAGAAATGTAGATCCATTCTGAGCCCAGAAACCTGAGGTGAGCCCCTCCTTTCCTTGTTACATGGCCCCTCCCACTTCTTTCCTTGCCCTGCTCCCTGCCATCTCTCCAGATGTGCTCCTGTTGGCTTGGTCACTCCAGGATTTCCTGATTAATGAGGAAGCACAGCTGATCACACCAGTGAGTTCAGATTGAGATCTGATCACCTTTTGACCTTTAGCCCCACCTATGTTTACCAGTCTGAAAACCGGCACACATGACTGTAAATAGAAGAAAAAAGAAAGAAGGCAAAGAAGCAAAGCAACATGTGCCAAGCGGCTGCTGCCTCTGCAAAGCCACACCTTGTTTCTCTCTTCCTGTGTCATGTTGAAAACCAGAGGCTTGGGCAATTATATTTTAGGGTAGGAACAGATATGCAGTGCACAAGCAGAAACTTCCATACCCAAGGCAATTATATTACATTGAGAGAATAAAAGGCACCACATGGTATTTTACTTTCTTTGACTGCTTAAGCAAATACCATGCAATGGGTCAGTTTAAATCATGGGATGTATTTGCTCACGGTTTTGAGGTTAGGGAAAAGTCCAAATCAAGGCATCATCAAGATGGTACTTTCTCCCTGAAGGTTGTGGCTTTCTGGGGCTTGCTGCTGGCGATCTTTGGTCCTTAGCTTGCTGCATGGCAAAGCACATGGTGGCATCTCCTTGTCTCTCCCTTCTCTTCTGTGTTTCCTCGATGTTCAGCTCCTGGTTGCTCCCTCTGGCTTTTTCTCTCTCATGTCTGAATTTCATTCTGCTTATAAAGTCCTGATTGGGCTGGGCCCCACCTTAACTGAAGCAACCTCATCAAAGGGTCCTACTCACAATGGGTTCACACCCACAAGAATGGGTTAAGTCTAAGAACATGTTTTTCTAGGGCTACATAGAGCTCCAAACCACCACAGATAAGAACTTCAATCTCTCACCATCAAGTCAGTAGGCCAATCAATCTGCATCTTGTCCCACCTTCTCTCATGGTCCTGTTCCTATAAAAGCTATTCTCCTAAGTTTGGTTCTGGAGCCCAGTCCCCCTGCTAACTAAACATTAACCCTGTTTCTTCTCTTACCTTTCTCCAACATCATCCCTCTCTTCCTCCAACATATAAAGCAATTTTAGTTTATATGTTTAAACTAGTTTAAATTCTAAATTTAATTTATCTAATTAAAAAGCAAGCACAAACAAAAATTCCCTGTGAGCTCATAGTTGCCTTCGGCTACCAGCTGCCCCCATTTTTATGCTCATTTTTAGAGTAAAACCAAAAGTTTTGTTTATATGCTGTCTCCACTGCCTCAACTCCATTTTACACTTCAACACACTCTAATTTGCCTTTTGTTTCCACTCTTTACTGAAACAGCTTTGGTCAAAGTTACCAATGACCTCCATGTTGACAAAACAATTGACATGTTTTTATCATATAGTTGTCATTCTCCCAGGAGCATTCCACATGGTAGATCATTCCATTCTTCTTTCCTGACTTCAGTGACATCTTGATCATCTGGATTTTTTTCTACCATCCTCACTAATCTTACTTTCTCTATTTTTTTTGCCAGGTCTCCTCCTCTTACTGACTTCTAATAGACTGAAGGCTAGGTCTTGAACCCCTTTTTCTTTTCTCTCCGCACTTTTCCCCTTATGATCCTGCCCATATCCAAGATCTGAAATACCATCTTTATGCTGCTGACTCCCATTGCAGATACTGTGGCACACCACCCAGACATTCCTTCAAGAGTAAGGCATTCATTTCCCTAGCTGCTGGGAGTATTGGCTGTTGGTAGCTCATGACTGATGTTTTCCCTGAGTGCTGTCTTCAGTCCAAGTACTGTCTTCAGCCACCTGCATTTCAAGGCTTGTTGAAGCAAGATCTGGCTCCTTGATTCAGTTTGGAACTACTCTGATGGGCCATGCCAGCTCCAGAGCTCTCTGTAGGATTGGCTGAGGTATCTGTTTAACAATTGCATTTCAACTTCTCTTCTGCCCGAATGTGCTTCCCTTACTCCCTTACAGATTTTGTTTCCAAGAGAATTCCTGTGGTAAATACTGTGATGCACCCAAATGCAATGTCCCTTCAGGAATAAAAGACCAACTATCATAGGTGCTGTGAAGGCTGCAGCCAACATACTCATATAAAGGTGCCTTCAGGGACTTTCCATCTAAATACTAAGCAACATGGTGCCAGCAAGGCCCAACTCTTACCCCAATTAGGGATGGCACTGAAGGGTTATATTAACTTCAGATGCCCCCTTTCCATGATCCCTTCCCCCAGGGAAAGGGGAAATCTAAACATTTCAAGGAGCACAAGGTGAGAATTGATATTGATACCCAGAGACCCAATGTCATCATGCCCACCCCTCCCCATTTGAGTGGAGATTTACAGGGACCAGAAAATAAATAAATTCTTGGATAAATTCCAGCTATTGTAGGTGCACTGCATCCACAGATCCTTCCAGTGATCATTTCTTATATTTCCAAATTCTTAACTGGTGTCAGCATACTGGTTGTTGAAGCAACCTCCACATTAGACTATTGGCCTGTGGGAAAATGGCTATCATAGTGGAAAACGCCAAGTGGAAACCTCTGAAACAGACCTTTCACTACCAATCAAAATAGAAAATGAAAAACAATATTGCATCCTTGAGGTAGAGGTATGGCAGAGATTAATGCCACTATTAAAGCCCTATAGGATATAGGAATAGTGGTCTCTCCATTTAATTCACCAGTCTGGCCCCTACAGAAACTGGATAACCCTGGAGAATGACTGCAGAAAAGTACAAGCTCATCCAAGTAGTAACCCTGACTACAGCTACAATGAGGGATGTGGTTTTAGTGCTCAATAAATAAGATACAATAGATTAATAAGGCCTTGGCACATGGTATGTCCCACTGAGTTGGCAAATACTTACTTTTCTATTCACCACTCAGGTGACTCAAATAATATTCAATTAAAACTTTGCCTAAGAGCTATTTGACTCTCTTCTCTCTCTCCTCGTATAGTCTGAAGAGATTTGGATCATCTGGAAATCACACTGAAAATCACATTGGTTCAGTCCATCAATGACATCATGCTCATTGGACAGAGTTCTGGAAGCCTTAATAAGACATATGCAAGATAAACATTATGAAGATTCAGGAACCTGTCACTTTTGTGAAGTTTTTATGGATCCAGTGTTCAGGGGTATGCTAGGATAGTCCCCCCAAAGAAAAAGATAAACCTTCATTCCTTTCCACAAAAAAAGGACAATGCCTGCTAGGTATCTTTGGGTTTCTAGGATAAGGTATTATACATCTAGAACTGTTGCTAGCTTTAAGTGGGGCCCACAGTAGGAAAGGGCTCTGCAAGAGGTCAAGACTATGGTGTAAGCAACCCTGTCCTTTAGGTCAAATGGCTAACACTTAATTGTGTTAGTAGTGTCAGTGATATGACTGGCTAAATTATAAATTCAGTTAGTCCCAACAGTAGTCCATCGTAATGGCTCATCTGAGCAGGACCAGAGAGCATGAAAATACTCTATGTCACTCTCCACAGCTGCACACAAGTGTCCCTAATCCAGCTTGCACCTATGACCACATGAGAGGTTTCATAAAACCAGCTAAGGAAGAAAGGAAAAGCCTGAGCTTCATTTGTCAATGGTTTATCCTGGTATGTGTGTGCCAGGTAAAAATAAACAGTTGCCGTATTATAGCTGCAAGCAGGGTTGACCTTGGAAGACAATGGAGAGGAACATCTTCCCAATGGGTAAAGCTGTGAGTGGTGTGCCAAGTCATCCACTTTGTGTGGAAGGAGAAGTAGCCTGAGATGAGAATATATAAAAATTCCTGGGCAGTGGCCAATTGCTTGGATATTTGGTGTGGGGGATAGAAGGAAAAGGACTAGAAGGTTGAAGCAAGGAGGTCCAGGGTAAAGGCATGTGGAAATATGGGAGTAGAAACAAAGTGTTAAGATTTTTGTATTGCACATTAATGGCCACTAGAAATCATCTGTTAACAAAGAAGTCATGAATAACCAGTTATTGAAAATGACTTGGCTAGTTGATGTTAGCTAACCCTTGTCATTGGTCACACTGGAATTGGCACAATAGGCACATGTATGAGTAGCCACAATGGCAGAGTCATAGGCTATATACAGCTCCAACAGTATGGACTTCACTTACAAAATTCAATCTAGCTATTGGACCTTTTGAATATCCAAACTGTCAGCAGTATGGACCAACACTGAACTCCAAAAATGGCACTGTTCTTCAAGGAGGTCAATGATTAACTTGGTGGGAAGTTAGGCCTCTTCCATCAAGGAAGAAACAGAATTTCATTCTCACAGAGACAAATACCTATTATGTCAATGCATAGCCTCAGTCAGTAGCACTATATAGGGGCTTACAGAATTCCTAATATCCAGGCATGGAATCCTATCACAGCATCTGACTAAGGAGTCTACTTCACAGAGAAGGAGGTGCAGGAGTAAGCCATGAAACACCACTGGAGTTTCTCTTATATGACATCACCCAGAAGTAGATGACCTCATAGGCCTAATTGGCTCAATGATTAACTCCATCAAATATTCAAGTTAAGAACAACACAAATCTAACAAAACTTCTTCAAAAATATAGGAGAGAACTCTTTCCAATTCCTTTTACTGGGTCATATTATACTGATACCAAAATCTGCTAAGGAAATAACAAAACTAAAAAATTGCAGACCAAAGCCCCTCATGGACACAGATGCAAAAATTCCTAACAAAATATTAGTAAGTCAAACCCAGTAATACAAAAAATGAATAATATATTATGACCATGGGGTTTACCCTAAGAATGCAAGCTTGGTTAAGATCTTTTTTAAAGCAAGCAATATAACTCTCACATTAAAAAATAAAGAAGAAAATGATATGATAATCCTTAACAGATGCAGAAAAAACATTTGACAAAATGAAACCTGTATTAATGATAAAAACTCATTAAATGAATGGAATAGAAGGGAACTTAATTTCATAAAGAACATCTATGTAAAAATCAGAGCTAACCTTAAACTTATTGATGAAATATTGAATATTGAATGCTTTCATTCTAAGTCTTCAAACAAGTGCAGGATGTCTGTTTCCATCACTTATATTTTCTTTGTTACTGGAGGCATCAGTCAATGCAAAAAGGCAAGAAAATGAAATAAAATTTGTGATTGCAAAGATAGAAGTAAAGTTGCCTTTCTTTGGTGGCAACATGATTATTTATATCTAAGTGAATTTATCAGTATTGCAGCACAAAAGGTCAAAATACAAAAGTTAGTTTTATTTCTATATACTAGTAGCTAGCAACTGGAAAATGAAAATGAAAAAAAAAAGCTCAATTTACAGTAGCATTAAAAATCATAAAATACTTAGGAATACATGCAGCAAAAGGCATACCAAATCTCTACTCTGAAAACTACACAATATTTCTGAGAGCAATAAAAAAAAATCTAAATAACTAAATCAGAATACTAAATATTGTCAAGATGTCAGTTGTTTCTAAATTGAGTATGAGTCAATGCAATTCCAGTAAAAATCTAAACAGATTTTTAAATACTAATAGACATATTGCTTGTCAAAAATATATGGAAATACATACTGAATAATGAAAACAATCTTGACAAAAAAGAACAAATACCTGATTTCAAGACTTATTGTACAGATAGAGTAATAAACATAGTGTGGTATTGGAATAAGGATAGACAAACAGATCAATGGACTGGAATAGAGTATAGAAATATTCATATATATAGGGTCAATTAAATTTTAAAACAGGTACTAAGGCAATTTTAATGGAGATGGAAAAATCTTTTCAACAAATCATGCTGGAGAAACTAAACAAACATTTGGGGAAAAATGAACCTTGATTCTTATCTCATACCATACATAAATATTAGTTCAATGTGGGTCAAAGACCTAGATGTAAAACTAAAATTATATGTTATCAGAAGCAAACATAGGAGAACATCTTTTTTACTGGGGCAGGTAAATATTTCTTAGGGCAAATAAAGCACCAAACAGAGGAAAAACCTCTGTTGCTTAAAATACACGATTAAGAACATGAAAAGCAATCCAGGACCAAGAGAAAATATTCATAATACATATTATGGATTGACTCATATCCCCCACAAAGACATATTGAAGGCATAACCCCTGGTACTGTAGATATGAATTCCACATTCATATCCATAAGATGAAGACAAGCTGAATCAGGATGGGTCTTAATCCAATATGACCAAAGTCCTAATGAGCAGAGGAAATTTGGACACAGTAAGAGTAGGAGTCAGAAGGAGACAGATGGCCATATGACAGAGGCAGAGATTGAGTTATGGATTGCCAACAAGCCAGAACACTACAGATTTTTGAGAAAGCATGATCCTGCTGACGCTATGATTTTGGACTTCTAGCCTCCAAAACTGTGAGGAAATAAATTCCTACTGTCTAAACTAGCCCATCTGTAGTATTTGTTATAGCTGGCAAACTAAGCTAATACATATGTCTGAAAAAGGACTTATTCCTAGGAATACAAAGAACTCACACAACTCAACAGTGAAAATACAATGAATCCAATTTAGAAATGAGCAAAAGCTCATAAAGGGAGATATATATATCTCAAAAGCACATGAAAAGATGTTCAAGGGACTCAGCATTATTCTTTATCCGGTAGATGCAAATTAAAACCACGAAGAGATACTGTTTTAGTTTCCTTGGCAGCACAAGAAAATACCATGCAATGGATTGGCCTAAACAATGGGAATTTATTAGTTTGCAGTTTTGAGACTAAGAGAAAATCTGAATCAAGGTGTCATCAAGGCAGTGCTTTCTTCCTGAAGTCTGGTGTTCTGGGGCTGACTACCAGCAATCCTTGTCCCTTGGCACCTCTGTCACATGGCAATGCATATGGTAGCCTCTCCTGGACTCTCAGTTCTCTTCCAGATTTAATTGAATTTCAGCTCCTTGCTTCCTGTGGTTTTCTTTCTCTCTGTCTGAATTTCATTCTGCTTATAAAGGACTCTAGTGATAAGATTAAGACCCATCCTGATTGGGTTAGGGCCCTCTTGATTGGATGACATCAGTCATGAATGACTCAACTTAGGTCTCCAACCTCTTACTGGAGCCTTATGTAAATGGAGACACAGAGAGAAACACACAGAGAAAAGAAGCTGCCATTTTTTATCCTGCCTTGTGAAAGAGGACTTGAGGATCTCTAGCAGCCAAAACTTAAGCATGAAGTTCCCAAGAGGCTGGGCCCAAAGAACAGATCAAAATCAAGCCTGAAGAGAGAAGCCAAATGCCTGATAGTCCACAGCTGAACTCTGGAAGAAAGTAGAGCTGCTGAGACTGAAGAAGGTAGTCTGTAAAGAGACAAGGCCTATGCTTCATTGCCCATAGCTGAGCTCCAGGAGATGGCAGATTCTGGAGGGGAAGGTAGGGGCCTCAGCAGAGATCAGTGGCCATTTGCTTCACCATGTGACAGGACACCAGGATCACTAGTAGCTGACTTCAGTGAGAAAGGATCTCTGATGGTGCTCTGATTTGGACATTTCACAGCCTCAGAACTGTAAGCTTTTGCCCTAAATGAAATACCTATCATAAAAGCCAACCCATTTCTGGTACTTTGCATCAGCAGCCTTGTGGCAAATTAATACAACATACTATAATGACTAGAAGAAATGACAATTCCAAATGTTGATGAGCAAGTGGAGCAACTGGAACTCTCATATATTTGTGGTAGGAGTGCAAAATGCTACAATAATTTTGGATAACAGTTGGCAGTTTCTTACAAAGTTAAATAAACATCTACTTTATGACCTAGCAATTCCATCCTAAGCATTTACCCCAAAGAAATAAAAACAAAAGAAAACATGTACCCACAAAAAGACTTGTACAAGAAGGTTTATAGCTGACTTATCTCTAATATCTAAAAAAGTAGAATCAACGCAAACTGCAAGCAAGAGGAAAATGGATAATCAGATGGTGATATATGGAACACTATCAGTAATAAAAAGCAACAAACTACTGCTACATGAAACAACATGAATGACTAAAAAAAGTATTATGTTGAGTGACAGAAACCAGATATAAAGAATACATACTCTATGATTCCATTTGTATGACCTTCTAGAATAGGCAAAAGTAACAAATGGTAATAGAATTGGATTCTTAACCTTTTTTTGTTCCATGGATCCCTTTGCCAGTCAGGTGAAAACCACAGACCTTTTTTCAGAATGTACTGGCATATAGTTTTATGACACTCAACATTGGAGGTCAGAGAAAATAAAGATAATAAGTTGATTTTTTTCAACTCAAGTTCGTGGACCCCCTGAAGTCTTTCCCCAGACCCCTTGGTGGTCCATGAACCCCTGGTTAATTACCTCAGCTCTAGAGGGATGAGTTGGGGGTGAGAATTGACTACAAAGGGCCAGGAAAGAACTTTCTGGGATTATGGAAGTGCTTTACATGCTGGTTACATGAGTGTACACAATTGTCAAACTCATCAAACTGAATATCTAATAGTCATACATTTTATTGTATTTAAATGATTTTAAAAAAATAAAATTAAATACAATTTTAAGATTTAAAAATAAAACTGATAGACACAAAAATATGCTGTGGTGACTCTCAAAAATATTATGTTCAGCAAAAGAAGTCAGACACCAAAAAATACATTCTGCCTGAATTTACTTATATGAAGTTTAATCACACACAAAACTAATCTACAGTGATAGAAATCAAAGTAGTTGTTGACTGTGGAGTAGGGTTTGGCAAGAAGAGGCAGGAGGAAACTGTTTGGGTTAGGGAAATTTTCTATATCTTGATGGTGGTATTGGTTACGTGGTATATAAACTGATCAAAACTCATCCAATTGTACACTTATGATCTGTGTATATTACTGTGTGTAAATTTTCACTTGATACAATTTTTAATCAAAAAAAGTAATATAAGTTCATACCCATCTGAACTGGCAAAAATTACCTGTTGCTGGTAAAGACATGACCAAATGAGTACTTGCATACCTTCCTACAGGAAATTTAACTGTTTCAGTCTCTCTAACAAGCAATCTGTCATCTCTGTTAATGAAATAAAATTGATGTCCTCTAATCCAGCAATCCCATTCCTAGGAATTTATCCCAGAGTGGTAAAATGCTTACTGAGGCAGTGTTAATAACAACAAAAGAACTGGGAACAAATGAATGCCCATCAAGTGAACAACGAGGAAATTACAGCACATCTGCCCCTGGGATGATGATGCATCCATTAAAATGGTAAATTAGAGCCATACCAGTTATTGAAGAGATAATGTGTATATAATATGATTGAACTTTTGCAAAACAAAGACAAAAAGAGTGTCCCATTTGTGTGTATGTATGTAAATATTATGATGCCTATTCAGGATTATCTGATGAAAAGCATATTGGCTTGTTGACGTGAATTACCTTGGGGAGGAGCAGTTGCTGATGTGAGTAGAGGGGAAGAACACTCAAGAACAAAGCAAAAAGACTTCACTAAAAGGAAAGCATGCTATTGATGTAACATTTCTGTATTTATGTAAAAATATATTTGTGTGAGTATATGTGTAAAGACATTGTTTTAGTTTCCTTGGCTGTTGAAGCAAATGCCAAGGAATAGGCTGGCTTAAACAATGGGAATTTATGACCTTCTGGTTTTGAGGCTAGGAAAACATCCAAATGAAGGTATCATCAAGGCAGTGCTTTCTTCCCTATGACTGGCATCTGGAGCTGGCTTGATCCTTGGCTCATCCGTCACAGGACAATGCACATGGTGGGCTCTCCTGGCTTCTCCCTTCTCTTTCAGGTTCTGTTGACCTTCAGTTCTGCTTCCTGTGGGTTTCTCTCCATCTGTCTGAATTTTATTCCACTTATAAAGGACTCCAGTAATAAGGTTAAGACATATCCTGACTGAAATGGGCCACACCTTAATTGAAGTAACCTCATCAAAAAGTCCTACTTAAAACGGGTCCACTCCCACAGGAATACCTTACATTTAAGAACATTCCTTCCTGGGGTACATACAGCTCCAAACCACCACAGACATCTATTAATTCAACTGGTTGTTTATTCATGTTTAACAAGCATGTTTATTACTACTATGTGCCAAGCACTATTACTACTATGTGCCAAACACTCATTGTTTTTTGCCGAGAAGGAAACTGAGACACAGAGAGGATGCCCATGGCCATGTAGCTAGTTAGCCAATCAGATACTCCCTCTCTTTTCAATAATAAAATATACATCAGACACCACCCTGCTGTTTAAGTGGCTTAGAAGACAATTACAACTTGTTTGTGGCCTTTACAGCCCACATAATGTGCCCCTGTCAAACTATAGAAGCCTGCTGTGGACTAGCCACACTGAATCTCTATCTGTTCTTTGATAAGGCCTGTTCTTGATCTTGCTGTTACCTCATCTCTTCCTTGGGTCTCCTTACAGCAGGCTGTGGTGGCTTGGGGCTGTGTACTCCAAAAAGCATGCTCTTAAACTTATCCATTCCTGTGGGCATGCACCCATTGCAAACAGGACCTACATCAGTTAAAAGTGTGTCCAACCCAGTCAAGATGTGTCTTATTCTATTAAGGAAGGTCTTCTTGGGAAGGCCACAGAGAGAGAAAAAGCAAAAGCAGGGACAGCTACATGAGTCAATGGAACCCAGAAGAGTGGGGAGAAGCCAGGAGAGCCTGCCATGTGCATTGACATGTGGCAGAAAAGCCCAGGACAAATGATCTCTGGCAGCCAGTGCCATATTGCCACAGTCTTCTGGGAGAAAGCATGGCCTTGATGATACCATGATTTTGGACTTCCACCTTCAAAATCATGACCCAATAAATTCCCGTTGCTTAAGCCAACCTATTTCATGGGATTTGCTTTGGCAGCCAGGAAAGTAAAACACAGGTTCTGTCATGTCCTTTAGATCTCAGTGTGATGTCCCTTCTTCCTTGAGGGGCCTTCTCCAACATCTCAAGTAAATCCCTATGATTCTCTACCATAATAGACCATTCATCTTTTTCCCAGCATGTAATGAAACCTTTACTTATTTTAGGGGATTATATGCTTACTGTTTGTTATTATTCTGCACTGTAGAGTAAAAGCTCCAGGATGACAGGGGCTTTTTTAGTTTTGGAACCCTCTACATTTCCAGCACTTTGCACTGTACTTGGCTAATAGCAGTTACTCAAAAGCATTTCTTGGAAGAAAAAAAAAAAAAGAGTGAAAGGAAATACTGAAAAGTGAGGAAGGGCTTGGTCAATCCTCTGACCTTGGGAGACTTGTGAAATTTCTTGAAACATGTGTTGTCATCTGTAAAAGGGAAATAACAACAGTATCTACCTTGTAGATTGTTGAGAGGATTAAATGAGATCAACTATTTACCAGGCACATTGAAAACCTTCAATGCATCATAGTTGTTATCACAATTACCATTATCCTTGTTAGCATTCTCAGATGCATAACAGGGCATCACTATTCCACTTGTGGGTTGACATCCCTTGGGTCAGATCGTATTCCTGTTTTAATCAGCTCAGCCCTGGCAGGTAGGGCTGGGGGAAGATTTTCTAGCTGAGTCTGGGTGGGGCAGGCATATGATTGACATGTCCATAATAGTGCTCAAAGCCAGGCACAGTTCCCCTTTTCCTTTTCCTTTCTCAGCCTTTCTTCTTATTTTCTTCCCTTTCTTTGTACTGTTTATATCAAGCCAGTCCTTTGCTTAGGTCCCTTTTTGCCACTGGAAGGCATCTTTGGGGTATAAGTGATTCTCTTTTTTTCAGTTTACAAGGCAAGCTTAGCAGAGCCAGGTATTTGATGTTGCATAAAGGTAGGTTAAGCAGACTTCTAAGGAAGCACTACTGTTTCAGTGGTTAGTTAACTTAATCATAGCACAGAGCTGATAACCTCATGTTTTCTCTTCTTCGTGGGTCACAGGAAGCGCTGGCTACTCCACCCTTGCCAGCGGTTGCTGGCACAAAACATTAATGTGGATCAATATGTAGGGTATATTCAAAAGACAGATGGAAAAGAAAATGCAAATAGGGGTGAAATATTTTCATTGGTGAAAAGGCATTGGAAATTGGAAATCCTGTGTGGTATGCATGATTGTTTTGCAAACTCACAACTTCTCTAATAAAAAATTTTTTTTAATTAAAAAAAAGAAATTGGAAAATAAGGAAGGAAGAGAGAGAAACCTTGATTGTTTTATCTTCATTCAAGATGAGGGACAGAAGCTATTGCTTCTTTGGGGATTGGCAGAGATTTCCTGAAAAAGTACTGAATTCTCCAGGTTCATGTTCTGCCAATCCTTTAAAGACTTTCAGCCTCCAACCCTTCTGAACTAACTTGTGGTTATCTGAGCATATCTCCTTGTCTACAAGATGTTGTCCTCTCTTCCCTGGGGGGTGGCTTTTCTACCTCCCTGTACCTTAACTGCTTTGAGAAATCCTGTTCCCTGTGATGGTCCCACCACCCTCCCTCCCTTATCAGCAGTTATTATCTTCCACTCGACAGTCATACCATCTTGTCTGTAATTGTACTAGAGTTATATCATCTGTGCCTCTATAGTATACTAACCTCAGTACCCAGCACAGTGCCTGATACATTACAGGCACTTTATAAATGTTTATTGAATGTATAATGGATATTCAGAAGATTCTCAATGCCTCTGGAGATTGTAAATAACTGAAAAAGGTAAATGCTGGGTGCATGCAAAGGATGCACTACCATGGGGTTGAGTCTTTGAAATGAAGTATCCCCAGAAACTAAAAAAGGAAATATGTTGGAAGAAAGACTGGACAAAGTCTTGGATGATAGCAGGATCCTGGGTAACAGAGGGAAGAGTGAGTTTGCTGGGGCTGGGGGCGTAGCTAAAGGTGGTGTCCTGCCCAAAAGAGTTTGGCTGAGAGGAAGTTAGAGGGTGCTGACATCCAGCCTGCCTGCCCTCCACTCGCCAATGGTCAAGCTGGACATGCTGGAGAGAGGCTGTTTCAGCCCTGAGGATGGGGTGCTTTGTTCTAACTGGTCCCCAGAGTGGCTGAGTTTTTGTGATTTGCACAAAGCCTCAGGCTATCATTGGCCACATTTTTTTATATTTTTATGCTGAAGTTGTAAAGAAATCTTTGCCCTCTTCCACATAAGTGTCACCACAGACCTATCCTAGGATAATTATACTTATATTTCTCATTTTATTGAGGAATAGGAGCTTACTTGGTGGGTGAAAGGAAAAGAAAAATATTTCACGTTGAGAGAGGTAGCTATCCTCCATCCTCCGCAAACCACCTTTTCTCTCATTCTTTTATTAAAAAAAATTTTTTTGAAATTATCTCAAACTTACAAGAAAATTGCAAAAGCAATAGAAAAAATAATAGAAAAAAATAGAAAACTAGAAAAAATAATAATACCTGGATATTCAGATTTAGTAACTTTTAATATTTCACCACATTTGTTATTTCATTCTGTCTCTGACAAGATATATAAAGGCCTGTATCTTTCATTGCAACATCATTCAGGACAATTCCAATGTCCTGATGGTGTCCCCATATTACACCTATTTTCCCCTCTCCCTCCCCTCAGAAACTCCGGAGGCCATTGCCTCCACATCAATGATATAAGTTCTTCCATTGCTAGACTAATAATAAGTCTATAGTAGAATAACTGTAAATCTACTCTAGTCCATCATCCATTCCCCAATCCTGAGGATTCTGTGATGATGATGCCCATTCTACCTGTAATAGAGAAGGGGCTTAGATCCCACAGGGCAGATGGATGGACTATCTTGGTTGCAGTTGCTGACTCTCTCTGTTCCTTGGGATGGTTGGTGTCCATCATCATTTCCTCGTTAGTTGTCCTGGGTGAGTCCAACAAACAGGAATGTAGGTGTTGCAACTCTTTTGAGATTCAGGGCCTGACTGGTACATGGAAAGCCCAAAGATTTAAGTCTCTTGGACATAAACCTATCAACTCTATGTTCAAATAGAAGGGGCAGAAGAACCATGCATAGGGAAATCACGACGTAATGATTTAATGTTAAAAAACATCACCTGAAGAAACCGGAGGTCTTTAAAAGCAGCATAGATGATCGTCTTGCCTGAGATGGTTTCAGTTGAGGCTCGGTTTGAATTTAAAGAGACGTGCCGACCATTCTATGTCTCTACCACTTTTTATTATCTGATAGTAGGATTTTAAATTTGCATGTACTGAATATTCAAATATGCAATCAGCTTTTGATTATCCCGGGGCAGAGTATGTATATTGATTGGGTTAGTGGCCAGATCACAATCACCTTTAATTTCAAGTTCTTATTAAGATAATCACAGACTGCTTAATTAATCCCTTTGTTGAAATTATTACTATCCGAGTTTATTCCTACATGGGAGTTAATACAAGGAAGCTTTTCTCACACAAAGCAGTGTTGCCTCCCTAGCCCTTCCTCTGATTGTCATTAGGAAGAAAGAAGGTAAACAAGAACTTTATGTATTAGTCTGAGGAGGATGCTGTTTATGAGAAGCACACAGTGCCATGGAAAGAGGACAAATAGGAGTCATTCACTCAACAAATAATGAGTGCCAACTACTATAGGAGTGGGTTAGGTGTCCTAGTTCAAATTCCAGCTCAATTACTTACTAGTTATGTCATCTAGGGTGCTCAATCATCCAGGTTTGTCTGGGACTGTCCCAGTGTTAGCACTGAAAGTCCTGCGTGCTGGAAACCCCTCAATCCCTCGCAAACCCCTGGTTGGTCACCTTAGCTAAGTCATTCACGCTTATCTGTGAATTAGGGAAACGGATTCTTTTTTTATATCATGAGTTTGGTGTAAGGGTCAAATGAGATCATCCGAAAGAAGTTTGTAAACTGTAAACTGCCACATAAACACAAAGTACCCTGTTTGTTTGTTTTTTTTTTTAAATTCCAGGCACATAGAGTGACGATCTTGGACCTGGAACTGGATTTATACACTAGAGTTAAGGCAGGTATTATGGGAGAAGCTCTGACCTCATCAGGTACTGGGGTGAGTTACCATCTGACAGCAAAGTTTCCCAAGGGGGAAGGCAGTACTAGATGAGTCCAGCAAGCAAATTGTAAAGAAGTCCATGCAAAATGGGGGTGAGTTGGTGGTCTTAAGGACATCTGTTTGTAAGTAGATATCAGGGCAACAGCGTTGGGTTTGAGAGTTTGGGAATCTTTGGGAAGGGAATTGACAAGAACAACCCAGGTGGTCTAGTTGAGGGACCTGGGGTATGGGGTAGGTACCCAGTTCATGAGCAGGACACAATAGGAGCAGGTCAGAGCCTTGTGACCAGACCAAGACGAGACACAGGGCTGTGGGAAACCCTTGCCCAAGACGGCTCAAAGCTGGGTCACAGAATATGGAGCTTAGGCTGGAGGTGACGAGCAGAGTCTGGGAAAGGGAGACAGGGTAAGAAAAGTGGATTTTACAACTCCGTGGAGGTAAGATCTTCACTGCATTGTTTTATTGTCTTTTAACAGAGTGTTATTAACAGAAGAGCTAACAGTTACCTACCCCCACCTCTCTTTGTTTATGCTACTCTCCTTTTTACTGTCTTCTCATCACCTTTCTGCTTTTTCCCCCTTCTTTTCAGTGTGTGTGTTATTCAGCACTTTTCAAGTGCTTACCATATGCCAGACCTTGGGAACATTTAATGGGCACCTGCCTTGTGTGTCACATCATCTCTAGAGGTAGACATTGTTCCGCTATTTTACAGACAGGGAAAATGAGGCTCGGAGAGTTTATTAGCTAACCTAAGTTTACACTGTAAATCATGAAGTTGTGATTTGAGCTGATTTACAAGTCCATGGTCGGGAAACGGACTTGGCCCAGTGGTTAGGGCATCCGTCTACCACATGGGAGGTCTGCGGTTCAAACCCCGGGCCTCCTTGACCCGTGTGGAGCTGGCCCATGCGCAGTGCTGATGCGCGCAAGGAGTGCCCTGCCACGCAGGGGTGTCCCCCGCATAGGGGAGCCCCACACTGCAAGGAGTGCGCCCCATAAGGAGAGCCGCCCAGCGTGAAAGAAAGTGCAGCCTGCCCAGGAATGGCGCTGCCCACACTTCCAGTGCCAGTGACGACAACAGAAGTGGACAAAGAAACAAGACGCAGCAAATAGACACAGAGAACAGACAACCGGGGGAGGGGGGAAATTAAATAAATAAATAAATCTTTAAAAAAATAAATAAATAAAGTCCATGGTCATTCCATTCTACCATCTATGACTTCTCAATTGGAGCTCTTGAAGACTTGGTTCATGGATCACTCTTTTGGGGCTCACCCATCCTTCTTTTACTTATTTTTCTTTTAAGTATGTATTGTTTCTCTCCTTTTCCTAATCTACCATGACTGTAAAATTTCGCTTTGATCCAAATCATAACCAGTCCAGAAAGTGCTTTGAGTCGGTGCCACTCAAAGTGCTGGTCTGTGAACTGTTTGTTATGGGTTCGTGAGGATGAGGAACTTGGGCCAGAATACAAATCAACTACCTCACTAAGTGCACTGTTTAGCTAACTGACTTTTGGATGAAAGAAGAAGTATTTGCGTTTACATTCTGGCACAAGTTCCTTAACTCATGAATCAGTAAAAAGAGTTTGAGCACTGACATTGGTCCAGAAATGGGCACTGGTCCAAGAACAACACTTTGCGGAACATTGCTTAAGTTATCATCACGTCTCCTTATCCCTTGTTACCGTCAATTTTGGATTATTTCAACAACCACCCAGATGGCCTCTGCTTCCACTCTGGTCTTCCGAAGCATTTCTTCTCTACCAGAGAAATTGTTCAAATATTCAAATTTTGTGACGCTCTCCTATTTAAACTCTTCAGATAGCCTAAGTTCCTTCCCGTGGGACCTGAGCAAGGCTTTCTGTGACCTGGCTCGGCTTCCCTTGCCAGCTTTAGTTCTCTCTGCCTTGCCCCTTACCCAGTTTTGCTGAATTCTATGTAGTTCGTCAGAGAAGCTGTGCTCTCACTTCATGGAATTTCTGTATGTTTGCTCTGTTGGTCCTCCTTGCCCTCCTCTCCCCGTCTCAGCCCTGCCACATGCTCACACCTTTTCTCTTTGCCTGGCTAGTATCTGCTGATCCTTTATGGAAGGGACTCCAAAGAAGTTATGGGACCAGAGGTGGGATTTGAAAGATTTTACTCTTTTAAATGTAGTATTTGAATAGGTGGACAGGACCTGGGAAGACTACGGCCAGACTTGGCAGGATGAATTTGGGAGCAGAATTAGGGAGATAATCTAGAAGTCTGTTGCCAGTTAGGAGGTGATAATCGCTTACGAGTGGGGCAAGGAAAGGAAGGAAATGGCATGGAGACAGGGACTGCAACACAGCAGCAGAGATGGCCTCTGGCAATACATCACAGATGGAGAGATTAATTTTGAGCTTTGACTGCCAAAATACTGATAACTGAAAAGTTTAGGAATAGCTCCTGTTAGCCTTGAGGAACGGTGGTGGTCTCAGAAAGTTGTGGAGGAAGCTGCTACCCGTTACCCACTTCCTCCTCGCACACGCTGGGAGCATGGAGGTTGTGAACAGAGGTTTAAGAAAGGCAGGAAGAGATGAGAGGTGGAGGCATCTTTGGGACATGGAGCTGCCCTGGATGGTGCTTCAGGGGCAATCACCGGACATTGTAAATCCTCACAGGGCCCACTGGATGGAATGGGGGAGAGTATGGGCCATGATGTGGACCATTGACCATGAGGTACAGAGGTGCCCAAAGATGTACTTACCAAATCCAATGGATGTGTCATGATGATGGGAAGGAGTGTTGCTGGGGGGGAGAGGTAGGGTGGGGGGGTGGGGTTGAATGGGACCTCATATATATATTTTTAATGTAATATTATTACAAAGTCAATTAAAAAAATATAAATAAAAATGCATAGAATGAAAAAAAATAAAATAAAATTAGAAAAAAAAAAAAAAAAGAATTCTTCACCAGCCCTGGGGAGAGTGTCCGGGACCTTTCCTTATCCGTGGCAGGCAGCCCCTCTGCAAGGGCAGACCGGCGGGCTACAGTTTCTCCCTGGCCTCTGTTGCCGTCTGATAAGCAAAGCCTTCAGGGGCAAGAGATTCCACTTATTTACTTACTCAGACCTCGTGAAGTTTACGCCCCTTTCCCGCTTCTCCCAGGCTGAGGCGATGTATTAAGGTTCCCAGATTATTGCCTCTTTCGAGAAAACATTATACAAGCAGTTTCTAGTTTCCTAGCAGGCGTTTAGACTGCTTATTAGTTTTAGAAAGAGAAGAATAGGAGTTGGCCCATTTCACATTATCCAAACGCTCTATGAAGATTAGCTCATTAATCCTCATTGTCTCCTCCAGAGAATTGTTATCCTTATTTTTCAGCCGTGGAACTGAAACAAAGTGGTGGACCGAGGGGCCTAGCCCAAGGCTACACAGCTGGTCAGTGGAGAAATCAGCATGCCGCTGGCATCCTCTCTGAGGGAAGGAGATGCCTGGGGCCTCGGGCAGGGTGCTGGCACAGCCCGAGGGGAGCTGCTGGGAGCCCCAGCCTGGGAGCACAGCAAGCTGATGACTGAGAACTGTGATCATGTAGACCGCCGCTGGGTTGAAGGATGCCTTCTAGAGTTGTCTGAGCCGTGGAATGATAGTCAAATTAATAATGGTGCTAATAACAAGGTAAGGCACTGCCTGAGCAAGTTGTCTGTGTAGTTTGCGCATGGTTACCGGAGTCGCAAGGATTTTTATGCTATTGCTTTATATGCATGCAGTGCCTTCCAATTCAGAAGGCACTCTCCATATACAATCATTTCCTCACAGTAGTTCTTTGAAGAAAGTAGGTAGACTATTTTGGGACATCCTTAAACATTTTAGAAGTACTCATTCCAAAACTTTCGTATTGTCTCATTAATAATAACATTAAAAATCGCTAAACATTATTGAGACTTCCTCAGATGTCAGGCGCAGTTATAAATGACTCACTTCATTCAGTCTTCATAAACCCTCTTAAACTGGGTGTTATTATCACCCAGGTGAAGAAAGTTGCTGAGGTCACCCAGCTTGTAAAGCGCGACACAATCCTATGTACCCCGACTGCCTGACTCCAGAGCTTATACTGAACTGCAAAATATTCCTTTTGGGTGTCTAGGAGACGATAGGGTGGTTAGCTTAGTTTTGACTTTTCATATATTTGTATCTTTAATTGATAATAAATTGATCCTGCCTCTGGGTAATCCACATGAAGGAGGCGTTGGCTTACTTGAGTTGGAAGAATTCGCAACAATCACTGAGAGGGCTCTGTACTGGATTCCATTACCCACGTGCAAAGACTTGGCAGCCTTCTTTGCTTCCCTCAGACAACTTACAAGAAGCTGAGAGGTAACAAGACAGAGCAGAAAATACACACTCACTAACTACTCTAGACTCTGTGCCGCGGAAGGTAAGAGGAGAAAGTGCATTTCAGGCTGGTGTAATTGAGAAAGGAGGAGGTGACAGTTAAAAAACATTTTCTTTTTAAATTTTAGAGAAGCCTTAAATTACATAAATATTACATTAAAAATGTAGGGGATTCCCATATGCCCCACCCCTCCTCCTCCCCCACTTTCCCCCATTAACATCTTTGATTAGTGTGGTACATTTGTTACAATTGATGAACACACACTGAAGCTTTGCTACTAACGGTAGACTATAGTTTATAGGTTACACTCTGCCCCACACAATTTTATAGGTTATGACAGAATGTATAATGGCCTGTATCTGTCATTGCAAGGTCATGCAGGACAATTCCAGTGTCCCCACAATGAGGAGGCAATGTTTGATACGGACTTTCAAGGAAAAAAAAAAAGGGAATGCCAGGGGAGATACCATCAGAGGTCAAGGAATGACTTGGGAAAAGGTCGATGGAGGTGGGAAAGCCCAAGGTATTGAATTGACCAGCTTGATTGCATCTGAGGAAGGAACTTAAGAAAAGATTTTTAGCAGGGATCCCAGTCTCAGAAGACTTCAGGGGCCATGCGAACGTGTGAGGATCCTTGAAGAATGCATTAAAGAGTGGTGGGAGTTGCTGCGAATTGGAGAGGGACCATCTCACCTAAAGACGTTTTTTAGATTAAAACAAACAAACAAAGAAACAACAAAACTAAATACTGCCTTAGGCAAAGACTGCTGCTGAGCAGATTCTGCTAAACGACTGCCAGTTACCGTAGAGGATAGGGCCTATTATAGGATGAAGTGTTATTTCGAACTTTGTGATAAGAATTCTCTCTGGGCCTCAAGGCTGTTTAGCCAAGTTGGTTAGTTTTGTCACATTAATTCATGATTCCTCTTTATAAAAGCTCAAACCCCAGCTGCTTTATTGTTATTAGGAAACTACTACCATCTAGTGGTCATTGGGGCTGTGCCAGCACCAAAAACTATCTCAGTGAGTCTCTTTCTGTATATGGTGTTTTCCTCTTCCAAATGTTTGTCTTGGGACTCATGTTACAAAAATATTCAAATACATGATTGTTTATGTAATGTCGTTGTTAATAGCGTAAAGTTTCATAAACCTGGAGATGTGTTTTTGCCATATAATAAATACTGCTATAGTGAGACTCGTGCTTATAGGGGTTTGGTCAATACGTTTTCTCTGCTGCTGATGTGTGTTTGGATGAATGGCAACCCTTTGACATAGAAGTTCAACAGCTATCTGAGATGTTGTGGCGAAGGGATTACGTTTTTAAAGCAGCAGGAAAAAAAGCATTGGGGAGAGAATCAAGTTTCTTGGTTAGCTGTGTGACTTGAGCCCATCGGTTGGCCCCTCCAGGCAATCAATTCTGGCTGCTAAAAGGTGGGGGGATCATAAGGTTCAGTAATTGTTTGACTGTATTCCGTAGGAATCCTAGGATTCCTTTGAGGATACTCATGGGATTAGAAATTCTAATGGCTCATAGTTGGGAAAGAAGGAGGTAGAGGTGAGGGAGAAAGGTGGCAGGGGAAGATCTAGCCTCCTCCAAACAGAGCAGCTCCACTACAGAAAACTAACTTCTTACATTTATTATTGAATGGATGATACATACCCATGATTCAAAATTCAAGAGTATACAGTGAAACGTCTCCTACTAACCTGTCCCCAGCTCCCCACTCTAGAGGAAACCAGTGCTACACTCTTTTAGGTATCTTTCCAGAGATATTCCCCCTTCAACATATTGTCCCACTCCTTTACTTTTTTTTTTTTTAACAGAAATAACAACATATAATGCCTACTATTATAATATGTACCTCTTTTATTATTTTTTTATTTTTTATTTTTGTTTGAAAATGACATTTTTTATTGTGTGCGTGTTTTTTTTTAAGATACATAGATCACACAAAATGTTACATTAAATAATGTAAGAGGTTCCCATATACCCCACTCACCACCCACCCCCACTCCTCCCACATCAACAACCTCTTTCATCAGTGTGGCACGTTCATTGCATTTGATGAATACATTTTGGAGCACTTCTTTTACCTATTTTATAGATAGGGTTTAAAGTTTGACTTAAAAGGTTTATACTGAGCTTATATGCACACACACACATACATATGTCTATATGTATGCACATGTATATACATTACCTGATCTAGAAAACTTTTTTGCTAGGGCATTTCATGACTCTTAAACACACATTTTAAAAAATTTGGTATTAAATAACTTATTCATAGACATGTGACTATGCAAACATAAAACTCATTTGAGGCTGTTCTTGGTGTCAGGCCTCTGAGAGTTAGGAGGAAACTGAACTCCAACAGAGGGTCTTTTTCAACGTTTGGGGCAGTGACACTTGCTTGGCTACTGCTGCTAATAGTGATCCACAGTTGGGAAAGCATGGGGGAAGCATAGAAAATAATCTGCTCAGGTATAGTGCTGGGTTTATCTAAGGTAGCTCTGAGCATTTCCTTTGCATTTTTTCTCTTGCTGTCATTGGTCCAGCAGAAAAATGAATTTGAAAGACTTGAAAGGGCAGAGCAAAAGGGTGAAGGTTGGTCATTTTAGAAACTTTATTACATTGTAAATTAACTGGAGATGGGCTTCTCATTCCTTAGATCCACTATTAGGGTTTTTTTTTTTTTTTTAAAAAGTTTGTACCATATATATCCCTATTAGATTTTATTTTCTTTCTTGAAAAAGTATGAGATTTCCCTTAGTCCAGTGGTTCTCAACCCCAGATGCAAAATGGAATCATCTGAGAGTTTTCAGAAATTACTAATGTCAGGGTCTCATCTTCAAGGACTCTAATTTTCCTGGGGATGGGGTCCAGGGCCTAGTATTTTTGGAAAGTTTCTGGATATTCTAGAGGATAGCTGGATGAGAATAGGGCCATGGAGTTTGAATGAGAGTGGTACAGTTCCTTCCTCCACCAACAGGTAGGTGTCTTCTGGGCTGATGGCTGAATTCTTTCCCCAACTTCTTCCTTTAATCTAGCCTTCCCTTCCTCCCCTCTTTATTGTGTAGTATCACTTTCTTTCTTGGGTTGTTTCCTATTTTGATGCTCAGCTGACTCCTGAGCATATAAAAGCCCTTGAGGTAATCTGGGCTGGAAAGTATTGACCTGTCTTTTTCAGTTCCTTTCAAATTCAGCTTCTGATGACTTCACTTGAGCACTGTGGCCCATTAAGTATTAGGTCAGTGGTCCTTGTAGTGTGATTCCCAGACCAGCAGGATCAGCATACCTGGAAAGTCCCTGGAAAGCCAGATCCTTCAGTCCATCCGAAATCTACTGAATCAGAAACTCTGGACGGTCGGGCCCAGCAATTTGTGTTTTAACAAGCCCTCCAGAGCATTCTGGTGCACCCTAAAGATTGAGAGCCATTGTTTAGGGCCAGTTCTGACCAGGGCAGAGAAATATTTTGGTAACTTTGGACCACCTGCTGGCAGCATTCAGAATTAATTGTGCTGCTATTGATGCTCTATTTTGGGTACCCACAGACCCAGTAAACCACAACTTTTCCCTGGCATCCTCAATAGTTTCATCCTAACTTGGTACTTGAGAATAAGCTGGTCTTCTTTCTTGGTCCTAGCACCTCACTATGCTGGAATCGTCCCAAACTCAGTGTCTAGGGAGTCCTAATTCCAGGAGGGACCTCTCCAATCCTGGAGCCACAAAAGGACTTTTCCAAGGGGGCTTCTAGGAAGGGCTTATCTTTATGCTCAGTAACTTCATATGACAGAGAGTCCAACGGGCCATTTCTTCCTCCTTTGTGGGTCTGCTGATGACTTATTTTGCGCTCCAGTTAAGCTTGATTTCTTATCCATTTGGTGCTGATTTGTCCTTACCTTAGAAGTGACAGGATTGGATGTGATTATCAAGTCATGGGAGCTGATTGTGTTTTAAGCAGATCTGGAACCTAAGCATTTCAATGAGTGTTGCCCTTCAAAGTAATCCTCGGGGGAGGCTGCGCACTTGTAACATAACCCTCATTGCTTAAGACATGATGGGGAGTCTTCTTCTGGATCTGCTGAAATACTGAGCCTCACCTTTGTGCTCCACCATGGTCTGGCTTTACTTCCCGCCTTCATCTCCCAAGTGCCCACTGCTCCAATCACAGACTATTTGCTGTTTCTTGAACTTACCTTGCACTTTCACATTTCTGTGCTTTGCTATTCTTACTCAGTTTAGAAGGTGCTTTTTATCCCTTTCTTTGCTTATTAAAATTCTATTTATCTTCCAATGACCAGCTAAACTACTACTTTTCCTATGAAGCCTTTCTATATTCCTCAAATCAAATTAATGGCTTACTCTCTCCTCACCTGCTGTCGTCTTTCACTTTTTCTGATATTAAACATGTTTGTTTGGATAAAGTACTTCTTGATGTCAGGGACCATGGAATCCATCCATTTTCCTCTGCAGCACCTGCCACAGGGTTCAAGAGATCAGTAAGTCTCTATAAAGAACTTCTATAAGGAACCACAGGAGAATATCGACCTACTTACTTTATTATAATAAAAAAGGGCATTCTACCCAGTCTGATCACATATATTAATTACCAAAGCTAGAAGTGAAAGACTTTTACCTGTTTCACATGATCGTCTGCCTCAAAGGAGAAAGATTGAACAAGTTTTAGGTATAATAAAAAGATGGATGTCTGTGAGTTAGAAGCTGGAACTAAGTGTATAACCTCCCAGAGAAACTACTTTGAAGGGGACAGAGCTCCTTTGTATATACTGATTTGTGTTTGTTAAAAAATCCTTCCTATTGCTCGATGTGTGCCCTCTGTGATGTAATGCTCTGTGTCTTTTGAAGGGTTTTAAGCTCCTGAACTAGAAGACAATGTTACAAAGTCTAGCACCATCTCAGAAAATTAGGACAGACGGCCTCAAAATTCTGAATGCTGGAGAGTCTCTGCGGCTTAATATTGTTGACCACCAAAAGGAGGAATTGGGTTTGATGAACTCAGTGATTGAAACAGCTCTGGGAAATGCAATACAGCTGACATTTTATGCTTCAGTTGGAATGGAGTACCCACCACCATGCTAGGGATTTTTGATTGTGGTTTTTGGTCTTCTTTTCTGTTTTTGTGGGTCTTCTTTTACTAATGCTTTATGAGAGCTTTTTCATTCCCCATCTTCTCTTCCCAGAACCTCAACTGGCTTTGAGTCATGCCCATTATATGTTACCAGATTCCCAGCCAAGGCTCCCACACCACAGACTTGCCCTTCTGGCATGGTGAAGAGTCCCCCTGGTGACTGTGGGATCATGACCCTCTAACTCTTCTTCTCAATATATGACTCATTATTTCCTGACTTGGTCTCCCCCTCCCCCATGATATACTAAAAAGAAAACCATTCGTCCTTTATTGGAAAGTTTCTCTCTCTTGACACTTATCTTGCTTCCAAATCGACTGCTTTTTCTGTTTTTAACATCTCCAGCTCATTGGAGCTGATCAATTCTTAATTTTACATTGTGTGATAATTTATGCATTCAATTAAGAGGCTTTATTTTACGATTTCTTTTGTTGTAATTGTTCTGAAGCTATTTTGTCTTGGCAGATATATTACTTCAGGTAAAGAGATGAATTAAGATCTGATTCTTTGTGTCCAAGAGTATGATGGACCTGGGTTGCAACTCCCTCCCAGCACCTCAACTACTAATGGAAGTGTGTGGAAGCAAGGATGGCCAAATATGAAGGTGGTAGCCTTGGGGTCAATAGCATAAGATCTCAGCTTGTGCTTGGCTCAGAGGGGTATAGCAGATTTAATTTGATTTAGAGACAGAAAAAAACAACGGTGTGACATTTCATGCATTTGAGTATAGTGGAATACTCCATGCATGCTACATGTAAATTCTTTGAGGATAAGAACCGTATCTTTTCATTTTATCTGGCCCATAGTGATCTACATGTAAGCTGATAGACTAACTTACCACTTTATATCTGTTTATGGGAACTTGCATCCTGAGAGCAGATTGGTGATAAGAAGATAGATAATAGGGGAAAAGAAGTCTACTCTTCTAATTGTAGTTTTTGTTTTTTAGCTTCTCATGCCAAACCCCAAACGACGGCTGAATTTTCACAATACTTGATCTTTTCTAAATTAATAAGTTGAGAATATTGCTTCGATTGTCATGTAAATCAGAGTATTTTCATTCATCTACAAATATTTATTGAGCACCTACTAAGTTCTAGAAACTGGTCTAGGTTCCCTCATGGGGCTTTCATTCTAGTAGCAGAAGAGAAACGAAAACAAAAACAAAAAACAAAACACCAAAAACCAACTGTATTTGTCAGCCAAAGGGGTGCTGACGCAAAATACCAGAAACAGGTTGGTTTTTATAAAGGGTATTTATTTGGGGTAGAAGCTTAGAGTTACCAGGCCATAAAATGTAAGTTATTCTCCTCACCAAAGTCTGTTGCCACATGTTGGAGCAAGATGGCTGCCAATGGTCTGCCAGGGTTCAGGGTTCCTGGGTTCCTCTCAGAGTGCATCTCTTCCTGGGGCTTGCTTCTCTTTCCTCACAGCCAAGCTCCTCTGTGTGCTTACTTCCTGGGTTCTAGTTCAAGACTCCAACCTCCCTTCTCTGCGGTGCAGTTTCTCTGTGAGTTCCCACCCACCACGGGGGCAGGGACTGAATGTCCTGAAGGGGCCCAATCAAAGCCTTAATCATAATTTCATCATGTAAAAGTAAATTCTCTGAATCCTATACACTTTAATATGCCCAGAGGAAAAGACCAGTTTATAAACATAATTCAATTATTTCTTTTTGGAATTCATCAACAATATCAAATTGTGATACCAAGCAAGCAAGCAAACAGACAAACAAACAAACAAACAAAAAGGCCAAAACCCATAACAAATATGTAAATTATATGGTATGATAGTATGTCACAAAATACCACATGGGACATGTAAGTAGATTGGAATTGCTGGGGGAATTTTAAGTTAGGTTATTACTTAGGTATCATTGAGAGAATGACATGGAAGCCCAGATTTTAAGGAGCTGAGGGAATTGGCCCTGTGGATATCTGGGGGAAGAACATTCCAGAATGAGAGAAAAGTCAATGCAAATGTCAGAGGTGAGAGCATGTTTGGTGTGTTTCAGAAACATCAAAGATATTACGTGACTGGCACAGAGTGAGGGGAGAGTGAATGGTAGAACGGGAGGTGGGGAGGACTTTAGGTCTATTCTAAGAGTCATGGGGAACTACTGGAGAGTTTTGAACGGAAGTGACATGATCTCATGTTTTAAAAGGAGTATTCTGGCTGCTGTATTGAGAATAGACTGGTGGTGGGGTGAGTGCAGGAGGGTGGATGCATGGAGACCAATTAGGAGACTATTGCAATAAATCCAAGCTGGAGGTGATGGCATTTTGGGCCAGGGTGGTAGCAATGGAGAGTTGAGAAATTTTAAATTTCTGGGTACATTTTATAAATGAAGTCAATAGGATTTCCTGGCTGAATAGCTATGAGATTTGAGAGAAGGAGAGAAATCCAGATGAATCCAATTGTATGGACTGAGTAATTGGGAGGGTGGAGTTGTCTTCAATTGAGATGGGGAAGATGGTGGGAAGAGTAGGTTTACTGGGGTAGGTGGGTGGTGGGTTGGAATTCCAGGAATTAAGATTTGGACATAGGAGTTTCCAATATACTCCTAGTTCTAGATAGCTCTGTGAATACTTGGTCATCCTACATTCATGTAAACTTGGTGAACATCCATGAAATCCTAAATGCTTGCTGCATTCCAAGCCCTTGAGGCAGCTTCAGGAACTTTCTCCCATCTGTGCTGCCATGGACACAATGGAGGGGGAATTGGCATCTCAACCATCAGCATCCTGTGGAATAGTATCTGTGGGATTCCTGGTTCCAAGAACTCTGTCCCGTGGGAGCAACCCTCATTGCGTAGTTGTCAACCCATTCAATATTCTCTTCAAAGAGGAAATCCTGATGTTGTATGGAAGGTAGAGGCAGAAGTAGCAGGGATAATAGAGGAAAAGAGGCAGAGAGAGAGACAGAAGCTTAGTTTTGAAAATGGCAGAGTCACCGGAGCAAACCCAGAAAGGAAGAAGTCACCAAGATTGCTCTTGAATTCCAAAACAGTGAGCAACCTTTATCTATTTATTTACATATTTCTTTGGAGTTCCTCATGAAGTCTTGCTCTGCAATGCCTTTCTTATGTATATTTAAAATATCAACATCTAATATTGAGTGTCAGCTAAGATGTAGGTTATTTGCAATAGGAGAGTGCCCAAGCAATTTACTTTATGATATGGTAACCAAGTATATGTTGAATTGATCTAAGAAATTAAACTGCAATAGAAGCTTTGCATTCCAAAGAGAGAAAGTATGATTTGTAATTATAAGGATTCTAAAGAAACACACCCAATTAACTGCTCCTTAGTGCATTCATCAACAAATCTTTACTCAGTACCATATGTGAAGCACTGCCCTAAGTCCTGGGGAGGATCCAGTGGCCCCTATTACATGCATCTTGTGTCTTGGTTTTCATATCTACAAATTAGATTCTCTTATTTTTCTTTCTCTAAAATTCCGTATTTCCACATAACCCTCTGCTTCATTTTCCTCTTTCTTTCCTGGTGTCCTCACGCAGTTAACACTTTCCCCTGAACTTGACCACTTTTCTCACATTCAGCTCTAGCTCTGTCTGTTTTAATTTTTAACTAGAAGTGAGTGCTTATATAATTCCTGACAATGAATTCAGCAATTAAATACTTGTAAAATGAACAAATGAATTTATCTTTCCTCCTGCCCTTACTTGGAAGTAAAATACATCTAAAACATTTGTAAAATATGTTTTTAAAAAGGCTAAGCCTGAATGATCATGTTACATGCTACTTAAAAACCTTCAATGACTCCATGTCAGTACTTATCACAATCTGCTATAAAAGAGTTGGTTGCCTGTCTTTGTCTCCTTAGGAATTGTGGCTTTCTGAAGGGGAGAGAGTAAGTCTTATTTATCTCTGTATATGTAGTCCCACCATGCCTTGCCTGCAGTAAGCACAAGTGTAACTTGAAAAGAGAGGGATGAGTTGCTCATGTCAAGCATTACATGGTTTAAAGGTGTAGTTTTGGAAATCAGTTTTAGCTCTTGGGCAGCACATTCCAAAAAGAAAACATCTTTTTTAACTTGTGAAGTTTTAGGCAGCTGATGATACTCACTGAGGAAACCATGAGTAAGTCTCAGGAAACAGAAAAGGAAGATAAGATACAATTTAACTTAATGAGTCCGGATGGGTGGACCTGGTGTAAAAGGCTTCTGATGTCAAGACCAACCTGACTCATAAACTTCCTTTTACTTCCCAAACTTTATCCACTTAAAAATATTTTACCTTGATGTACTCTCCCACACCAAGTGCTGGAGCTTGTGACGTTTAGTGCGGGTCTTATAGAAAATTCCATTCCTCAGATTTCCCAATACTGGTTGTAAGATGCCCTCTTATAGCATCAAAAAGAGATTCACATCATTCTGGATAGCATTCCTGTATCCAAATGGCATATTTCTACCCAATCGTATTCTAAGAGGTTTAGTGAACCTTTAAATAGAAAATAAAATCAAGAAAAGAAGTCAATAACTTGCATATTTCCAAAACTAGTCTCCCTCCTTGCCGTGTGACCAAATTTGCTTGACATCATAAATATCCAACTTCCTGCTCATCAAAGAGCTCCCATTTCCTTGTTATATCTGCCTTCAATTGTCAATTCCTGATGACTTTGGAAGGGTGTGAGAATACAAAGCAGAGTTGAGTATTATTTCTAGGTGTTTTTTTGGATAAGGATGGAAGAGAATAAAAGAAAGAACATGCTGGATGAGTAGGGTGGAAGAAGGATCCTGAATTAGCTATGAGGACCCTTTAATCTTTATTTCTTCTTATGCCTAGAAACAGGGACCATTCATTCATTCAATAAGCACTGATCGTGCTCTCATTATTACCAGGGCTCTTAGGGGCACTCAAGATACATCAGTGAACAACAAAGAAAGAAAAAAGTCCTGCCCCTGTTGGAACTTCTGTTCTAGTTGGGAAAGTTCCTCTTGTCATCCATTTCTTTCTCCTTTATAAGCAAAGGGCAAGCTTGTCAGACAGACCTGAGGAAGACAGAGAAGACTTATCTCCATCTCTTCCTCTGCTTTTGTCATCCTTTCCTCTTTATTCAAGTGTCCCAGGGCCCCATGGTTTTCATAGAAACTCCTCCTAAAAATAAAGAGATGGAAAAATAATACCCATTATTTGCAATATCATAAAAGGATGCCCAGAAAGGGCAATGCTAACTCATTCAAAGGAGTAAACTCAAGTCATCAATTCCTGCCAGAACCAGAAAATCTTTTCCCCCACCTCTGTGGAGGATCCCCTTCTTCCATTGGGCAGCTGGGTTCAAGATCTGAGGCTCATTCTTGATTTCTTTCTCTTTTTACCTCCATAGCCAATCATTTGTCAAGATCTATGGACCCTACATCCCAAGTCTTTCTCATTTTCCCATTTCACACCCAAAAGCCTATATTATTCATACAGATTATTTTATATAATATATACTATTAAGTGAGCCTATACGCACCTATATTATTGTATTATAAAATAGTCTCCCAGCTCTGGTTTCTCTTGTTTCAAATTAATCCTCCACCATGTTAGACTGACTATCCAAGAACCAGCTTTGATCATGCTACTTCTTTGCCTTTCAAAAACTTCCTTGGCTCCCAATTTTGTATATATCCTGAAATTCTCCAACCTCTGTCCTACATATAGAGTTAAAATTTTATCTCCAACTCTTAGCTTTATTCACCCTAAACTGCCTGTGGAGATGACGTATCTTTCCTGGTATCTGCCCCATATTTTCTAGGCTTTGCTCCCAATCTTCCTTTCCTTTGGAATTCCCCCTTCTTATCTCTGCCATTGGAATTCTACCCATTAGTTAAGATAAAGTCCAAATTCTACTACCTTCCGGAAGTCTTTTCTCATCCCCTAGCTGGACAGAATTCCCCTTTTAGCACTTTATTTCTCTCTCATGGTAGTTATCACTCTTTGCCTTTTGTATTTTCTTTTCCCTACTAGTAACCAGGTTGTCGAGACAGAGTCCAAGAACTCATCTTTGTGTACTGTTTTTTAAAAAATTTTATTAAAGTATATCATTCATACATGAACATATAAAAACAGTAAGTGTATAGTAAAAGTTGTCAACTTACAAAACAAACATGCATAGCATCATACAGGGGTCCCATACATCAACCCACCTCTAACACCTTGTACTGTGAACCATTTCTTACAAATTATGAAAGAATATCATCAAAATCTTACTACTAACTATATATATAATCCATACTTTACATTTGTTGTGTTTTCCCCCAACCTACCCTATTTTTTAAAAACATATTTTTCTTACAGAAGTTGTGAACATACAAAACAATCCTGTACATGGTAGAATTCTAATACAGCAAGCCTTCACCAATGCACCATATCGTGGTGGAACATTTGTTACAGATTATGAGATAATATCATCAGACTATTACCACCAACCATGGTCCATAGCATACATTTGGCACATTTTCTCCATACTACCCCATTATCAACACAGTACATCTTTGGCATAGATGCATAAATATTACAGTATTGCTGTTAACCGCAGTCCATAGGTCACACCAGCTGTATTTTTCCCATGCTTCTCCAAATTCCCAACACCTTGCAATAGTGACATACATCTGTTCTCACTGACAAAAGGACTTTTGCATCTGTACCATCAACTACAATTCGAACCACCTCTGAGTTCACTGTGTTATTCGGTCCCCAGATTATACTATTGTTTTCTTTCAACTGACATATACATTCCTAGACGATTCTTTTTAGCCACATTCCCCTTTATAAACCATCTGCTTCTCACTATAATGTGCTACCATCAAGCTCCATCCTTTTCCACATTTTTACAGTAAAATTAATTCATACTTTAAACATCAATAGCCCTTCTCAGCTCTCCTCTTATCTCCTAATAACCTATACTCTAGATTCTAACTCCATGTGTTTATTCTTCATATTTAGTTCATAGTAATGAGACCATGCAATAATTGTCTTTTTGTGTCTTCCTTACCTCACTTAGCATAATGTCTTCAAGATTCATCCATGTTATCATTTATCCCAATTTAATGTCTTCTTACTGCAGCATAGTATTCCATTGTATGCATATACCACATTTTGCTTATCCATTCATTGGTTTATGGACACTTGGGTGGTTTCCATCTTTTGGCAATTGTGTGAAAAATCTGCTATGAACATTGGTGTACAGATGTCTGTTTATGTCATAGATTTTAGTTCTTTTGGATATATTTCTAGTGGAGGAATTGCTGGGTCATATGGCAATTCTATATTTAGCTTCCTGAGGAACCATCAAACTGTCTTCCACAGAGGCTGCACTATTTTGCAGTCCCACCAACAATGAAGGAGTTTTCCTATTTCTCCACATCCCCTCTCCAGCGCCTATTGTTTCCTTTTTGTTTTTGTCTTTTTTTTACTAATGACCATTCTATATGGTATGAGATGATATCTCATTATCATTTTGATTTGCATTTTCCTAATAGCTAGTGATATGGAACATTTTTTCATGTGCTTTTTGGTCATTTGCATTTCTTCTTTGGAGAAATGTCCATTTAAATCTTTATTGATTTTTAAATTGGATTGCTTCCTCTTTTCTTGTTTAGTTGTATGATCTTTTTATATAGTGGAAATCAAACCTTATCAGATATGTGGCTTCCAAATATTTTCTCCCATTGAGTGGGCTGCCTTTTCACTTTCTTGATGAAGTTCTTTGAATCACAAAAGTGTTTAAGTTTGAGGAGTTCCCAGTTATCCATATTTTCTTTGATGGCTCATGCTTTTGGTATAAGGTTTAAGAATACACCACCTACCACCAGGTCTTGAAGATGTTTACCTACATTTCTTCTAGGAGCTTTACACTTCTTGCTTTTATATTTAGGTTTTTGATCCATTTTGAGTTAATTTTTGGATAAGGTATGGGATAGGGCTCTTCTTTCTTTCTGTTGATTATGGAGATCCAGTTCTCCCAGCACCATTTGTTGAATAGACTCTTTTGCCCCAGCTGGGTGGGTTTGACAGGCTAGTCAAAAATCACTTGGCCATAGATGTGAGGGTCGGTTTCTGAACCATCAGTTTGGTTCCATTGGTCTCTGTGTCTACCTTTATGCCAGTATCATGCTGTTTTTACTGCTATAATATGATTTAGTGTCTGGAAGTATGAGTCCTCCAACTTTGCTTAGATGTTTCTGGCTATTTGAGATCCTTTACCCTTCCAAAAAATTTTTGATAATTGTGTTTTCCATTTGTTTAAAAACTGCTGGTGGATTTTTTTTTTTTTTAATCAGGATTGCATTGAATCTCTATATCAGTTTGGGTAGATTTGGCATTTTAATATTTAGTCTTCCAACCCATGAGCATAGAATGTTCTTCCAGTTATTTAGGTCTTTTTTATTTCTTTTAACAATGAATTGTTGTTTTCTGAATACATCCTTAGTTAGGTTTATTCCTCAATATTTGACTCTTTTAGTTGCTATGGTAAATGGAATTTTTTCCCCCTGACTTCCTCCTCAGACTGTGCATTACTAGTGTATAGAAATATCACTAGTTTTTGCATATTGATCTTGTATCCTAACACTACTGAAATCGTTTACTAGCTCTAGCAACTTTTTTTTTTTAGTGAGGTGTATTCATTGCAACTGATAAACACATTTTGGAGCATGGCCCCTAAAAGTGGATTGAAGTTTACATTGTAGTTAATACTCTCTACCACCCAATTCTGTAGGTTATGGCAGGATTTATAATCTCCTGTAAGATAGGGATTTTGTTGTAGATTTTTCAGGACTTTCTAGGCATAGGATTATATCATCTGTGAATAGCAAAAGTTTTACTTCTTCCTTTCTGATTTTGGAACCTTTCATCTCTTTTTCTTACCTGATTGCTCTAGCTAGAATCTCTAGCACTATATTGAACAATAGTGGTGGCAGTGGGTATAGCAGATTGGTATTATTATGAATTCCAAAAATAAATATTGGGTTGTTTGTAAACTGTTCTATTCTCTGGGAATATTAGATTGTATTAAATTTAGAGGTTTTACTTTTACTTGATTAAATTATGATTAAGACTTTATCACCTCAGTAGGGGGCAGGGACTTACAAAGAAATGACAAGGCAAAGGAGACAGTTAGAGTTTTGATGCTGGAGCCCCAGGAAGTAAATACACAGGGGAAAAACACAGAGGAATAGAGCAGTTCCACAGACAGGGCAGAGGCCCTGGGAAGAGAGAAAACCTGATATACTACAGCTGACCTTGTGGAGAGAACAGAGAAGCTCTGTTTGATTCTCAGAAGGAATTGAGCCCCAGGGAGAGAGAGAAAGCCTTATGCCAGCCTGTAGCTGAGATTAGAAGGATCTGGGACCACAGAGCATTAGGAGGAAGAGGAAACCTGAACCCTTGCAGAGACTGGCAGCCATCTTACTCCAACACAAGGCAACAAACTTTGGTGAAGGAAGTAATTTACGTTTATGGCCTTGTGACTATAAGCTTCTAACCCAAATAAATACCCTTTATAAAAGCCAACAGAGACTTGGTACTTTGCATCAGCACCCCTTTGGTTGACTAATGCAGTGGGCATCCTTGTCTTGTTCCTGATCTCAACAGGAAAGTTTTCGTTCTTTCACCATTGAGTACAATGTTAGCTGTGGGTTTTTCATATACGGCCTTTATCATGTTGAGAACATTTCCTTCAATTCCTATCTTTTGTAGTATTTTTATCAAGATACGATGCTGTATTTTGTCAAATGCATTTTCTGTGTCAATTGATAGGATTATGTGATTTTTCTTCTTTGATTTATTAATGTGGTGTGTTACACTGATTGATTTTCTTGTGTTGAACCACCCTTGCATGCCTAATATAAAACCCACTTGATCATGATGAATAATTATTATAATGTGTTGTTGGATTTCAATTAGCAAGTATTTTGTTGAGGATTTTTACATCTATATTCATTAGGGAAATGAGTCTGTAATTTTCTTTTTTTCTAATATCTTTATTTGGCTTTGGTATTAGGGTGATCTTGGCTTCATAGAATGAGTTTGGTAGTGTTCCATCTAGTTCAAATTTTTGGAAGAGCTTGAGTAAGATTGGTATTAAATCTTCTTTGAATGCTTTGTAGAACTCAACTGTGAAACTATCTGGTTCTGGGCTTTTCATTTTGGGGAGTTTTTGATGACTGTTTCAATCTCTTGTAATTGGTTTGTTGAGGTCTTCTATTTCTTCTAGGGTCAGTGTAGGTTGTTCATACATTCCTAGGAATTTGTCCATTTCATCTACATTGTCTAGTTTTGTGGGATACATTTGTTCATAGCATTATTTTATGATCTCTTTTATTTCTGTGGGGCCAGTAGTAATATCCCTGTTTTCATTTTTTATTTCATTTATTTGCATCTTCTCTTTTTTTTTTTCTTTGTCAGTCTTGCTAAGGGTTTGTCAATTTTGTTAATCTTCTCAAAAAACAAACTTTTGTTTTTGTAAATTCTCTGTATTGTTGTTTGTTATCAATTTCATTTATTTCTGCTCTGGTCTTTCTTATTTCATTCCTTCTACTTGCTTTGGGATTACTTTGCTGTTCTTTTATTATTTTCTCCAGCTGTGTAGCTAGGTCATTGATTTTAGTGCTTCTTTTTTAATGTAAGCATTGTGGGCTATAAATTTCCCTCTCAGCACTGCCTTCACTGCATCCATAGGTTCTGATATGTTGTGTTCTCATTGTCATTTGTCTTGAGATATTTATTGATTTTCTTTCAAAATTTCTTCTTTGATCTACTGATTAACAGTGTGCTGTTTAATCCCCATATGTATGTGAATTTTCCATTTTCCACCTCTTATTGATCTTCAACTTTATTCCATTATGATCAAAGAAAGTAATTTGTATATTTTCAATCATGTTGAATTTATAGAGATCTGCTTTGCATCCCAACATATGGTCTCTCCTAGAGAAAGACCTGTGAGCACTTGAAAAGAATGTATATCCTGCTCTTTTGGAGGACAATGTTCTGTATATGTTTATTAGGTTTAATCCATTTATCATATTATTCAAATTCTCTGTTTTTTCACTGATCCTCTGCCCAGATGTTCTATCCAATGCTGAGAGTGGTGTATCGAAATCTTCAACTATTACTGTGGAGATATGTATTTCTTTCTTCAGTTTTACCAGTGTTTGCCCCATGTATCTTGGGGCATCCTGGTTAGGTACATATACAGTTATAATCATTATTTCTTCCTGGCTAATTGCCCCTTTTATTAATATATAATGTCTTTCCTTGTCTCTAATGAATTTTACTTTTAAAGTCTATTTCATCTGATCTAAGTATAGCTACTCCACTTTTTTCTTTTTTCTTTTGGTTACTGCATATGTGAAATATGTTTATCCATTCTTTCACTTTCAATCTATTGCTATCCTTGGATCTAAGGTGAGTCTCTTGTAAACAGCATATAAATGGCTCATATTTTCTTATCCATTCTGCCATTCTATGTCTTTGGTTTGGGGAATTTAATCCATTAATATTCAATGTTATTACTGTAAAGGCAGGTTATATTTCACACATTTTGACATTTGGGCTCTATCTGTCATGTTTTATTTTCACCACTTTTTTCACAATTTCAGTTACTTTTGCTAATATAATCTTCATTTCTAGACTCTCTTTCAAGCCTCTCTCTCCTGTCTTTTCTTTTCAGCCCTTTATTATATCCTGCAAAGCCCATGTCTTGGTTATAAACTCTTTGCTTCTCTTTATCTGTGAATATTCTAAACTCATCCTCATTTTTGAAAGACGATCTTGCCAGATATTAGATTCTTGGCTGGCAATTTTTCTCTTGCAGTATCTTAAATACTTCCTACCACTGCCTTCTTGCCTCCATGGTTTCTGATGAGAGATCATCACTTAATCTTATTGGGTATCCCTTATATGTTATGCATTGCTTTTCTCTTGTTGCTCTCAGAATTCTCTTTGTCTTTGGCATTGACATTCTGATTAGTATGTGTCTTGGAGTTTGCTTATTCAGATTTATTCAGATGGGAGTACAATGTGCTTCTTGCACACAGATATCTATGCCCTTCAATAGGGTTGGGAAAATTTCTACCATTATTTCTTCAAACATTCCTTCCGCCTCTTTGCCCTTCTTTTCTCCTCTGGGGCACCCATGACATGTATGTTTGCACATTTCTTGCTGTCATTTAGCTCCCCAAGACCCTGTTCAATTTTTTTCCATTCTTTTCTTTATCTGCTCCTTTGTATATTTGCTTTTGAAGGCCATGTCTTCCAAGCTCACCAATCTTTTCTTCTGCCTCCTCAAATCTGCTGTTATATAACTCCATTGTATTTTTTTATTTCATTTATTGCACATTTCATTCCCATTTTCTATAGATGATTTCAAATTCTTCTTTGTGCTCACTCAATGTTTTCTTTTTTAAAAAGATTTATTTTTTAAAGTTTATTTCTCTCCCACTCCCCCCACTATTGTCTGCTCTCTGTGTCCACTTATATTCTTGTCAGAAACACTGGGGATCTGTGTCTCTTTTTTGTTGCATCATCTTGCTGCATCAGCTCTGTGTGTGTGTGGTGCCACTCCTTGGCAGGTTGCACTTTCTTTTGCATGGGGTGGCTCTCCTTGCATGTGTGGCACCCCTATGCAGGGAGACACTCCTGCATGACACAGCACTCCTTGGGCACAGCAGCACTGTGCGTGGTCCAGTTCACCACATGAGTCAAGAGGCCCTGGGTTTGAACACTGGAGCTCCCATATAGTAGGTAGACGCTCTATCAGTTGAGCCAAATCCACTTCTCCCAATGTCTTCTTAATATACTTAATCTATTTAGCTATCTCATTGACTTTATTAAGGAGAATTGTTTGAACATCTCTGATTACTTGTCTCAAGTCCTTTATGTCATCTGGAGGCTTATCTTGTTCCTTTAACTAGTCTATATTCCCATTTCTTGGTATGTATTGTAGTTTTTTGTGGTGTCTTGGCATCTGGATTACTAGATGTATTTATTTTGGGTTCAGTTTCTCTCTTTAGTTTAGGGCTTTTTTTCCCCTTTCTCTTTTGCTGGTTGTGTAGTAGGAGCCAAAGATGTAGTTTGTGCTGTAAGCTGTGGAGACTCAAGCTACCTGCATCATCCCAGGGACCGATGAAGCTTCTCCCACCTTTCTCCTTTATCAGGGATAGGGACAGAGCTACAGTTATGTGTAATAAGCTGTACAGGTCAACACCATCTGTAGTTGCCTGGAGAGACTGATGAAGCTTCACACCCCTTCCTCCTCTTCCTGGGGCAGGGATGGAGCTGCAGATGTGGGCAACAATCTATAGCCATGTGGGTCCAAAATGGCTGCAGTTGCCCAGGTAGACTAATTAGCTCTACCTTCCCATCAGAGATGGGGATGGACCCTCTGGGCTGCCCAATACTCTATGTGGGCCAAATATGCCTGCACTTGCCTTGAGAGGCTGAAGGTGTACTGTCCCTTTTACCCTTTAGGGAGTGGGAATGGAAACACCAAAGCCCAACAGTTCAGTTCCTGTTGGTGGAAAGTGCCTGCTGTTACCTGGAGAGGCTGAAGAAACACAGCCCTCTCCTATCCTATTGGGTGGTGGGGGTGATCCACAAGAACCCAACAGTTCAGTGCCTGTAGACCAAGTGCCTGCTTGGAGAGGCTGAGGATACACCAACCCCCTCCTATCCTATGGGGGAGTAGGAGTAGATCCACAGGTGCTTAACAGTTCATTCCATGCAGGCCAAAAGTGCCTGCTGTTGCCCAGATAGGCTGAGTGAGCACCAGCCCCCTCCTATCCTATTAGGAGCTGGGGGTGGATTCACAGGTACCTACCAGTCCGGGCCATGCAGGCCCAAAGGCCCAAAGTGCCTGCCAAAGGCTAGGAAAACACAGCTCCCCTCCTACCTTACTTGAGGGTGGGGATGGAGCTCTAGGTGTCCAACTATTCAATCTGTGTGGGTCAAAAGCACCTGTAGTTACCCAGAAAGGTTGAGGAGACACAGCTCCCCTCTTATCCTACTGGTGGTGGGTGAGATGGAGCTACAGGCACCCAAGTATCTAATCTGTGTGGGCTGAAAACACCCACAGTTTCCCAGAGAGGTTAAGGAAACCCCAGCCCCTTCTTATCCTATCATGTTGGAGGGGTGGAGATGGAATTGAAGACACTTAGCAAACTATTTCCTGTGGGCTGAAAGTACCTACAGTTGCCCAGAGAGGCTGAGGAAATATAGTTCCTCTCCAATCTTACTGGAGTATGGGGATGGAGCCCCAGGTGTCTGACTATTCAATTTTTGCCACTGAAAGTGCCTGCAGTTACCCAGAGAGGCTGGTGCAGGTCCTGCCAGCTTCTTCCTTGCCAGAGGTGGGGCTGGAGCTTAGACTAGGGCTGCATTCTTATCTGGGTGGAAAGAAGTCATTACCTAACTTCACTGTTATTTTCAATCAGCTCTGCCTCCCCTCATGTTGGGGGCAGAGTCAAAATGGCAGCTATTTGTTCCTTTCCAAGTTGGACAGGTGAAGGCTGTTCTTAGGGTTTTACTTTAGCCAGTTGAATTTACTTACCAGTAGCTGAAGTCCATGGTCAATCGTCTCTTCCTCCCCTGTTTTTGGGAAATAGAACTTCCAACTCCAGTCACAGACTATCTCCCAAGACAGCTCGTTTCATGGACACTGACTTCCTCTGCAAGGAGTGTTTGACTCATGAATCTTTGCAGATGGTCAGTCTCCTCCTTCCACTCTCTCAAGGATGTTGCAGGATACTCCTACAGTCTCCTGCGGCCCCCAATAGGTGCTTTAGATAGCTCTGGGTGATCCTAGCTCCCCTGTAGGATAACCTGACTATTAGAGTGCCTTATTCTGCTGCCAGCCATCTTCGGTATGCTGTTTTAATTTCCTAGTCTGCTCAAGCAAATAGCATGATATGAGTTGGCTTAAATAATGAGGATTTAGTAGCTTACAGATTTGAGGTTAAATGAAAGTCCAAATCAAGGCATCATCAAGGCAGTTCTTTCTCCCTGATGAGTATGGCATCCTGGAGCTCACTGCTGGCAATCCTTGGCTCTTCTATCACATGGCAAGACACATGGCAGTGTCACCTGGTCTCTCCCTTCTCTTCTGGATTCTGTTTCAGCGTCTTGCTTTCCTGTGGCTTTCTCTCCCTTTCTGTCTGAATTTCACTCCACTTATAAAGGACTCCAATAACAAGATTAAGACCCATTCTGATAGAGGTGCCTTATACCTTAACTAAAGTAACCTCATCAACAGGTTAACACTCACAGAGATGGATTTATGAACGTGTTTTTCAAATACTCTCTTATTGTTTTACATATGGTAGGAACTCTTTTATTGCTTTACATATGGTAGATACTTTGCAAATATTTACTGGATCATGGAATCATGGGTGTTTGAAGCACCTAGGTAGGCTGGTGGGGTGGTTTGTGTGTATTTTGGGGCTGGGATCAGATGGTTAGACAGGTGTGCTTTTTTGTTTTGTTTAGTTTTGTTTTTGTTTTTGTTGGACTTGGGAACAGCACCATGTCTGAAATGTTTCCACTGGGAAATGAGGCAAATTAAGTCTATGACTGTGGGGATGAGGAGACAATTCTTCACTGTGATTTGATTTAGGGGAACTGCAGCAATATACATAGAGGGCCTGACAAATAACAGGTACTAATAATGCTACCTGATGTTTCCCCTGGAGACTGAATTGGCTAAAAGAATAGCAGCGAGAGAGAACTCATG